>NC_058145.1:10973893-11234336 GCF_011075055.1 Mangifera indica | reverse complement strand
GGGCACCTGCAGGTTTTCCTCATCATGTTTGCCGAACAGAGTAACTGCTTTCTCAGGATTTCTGATTAATAACCGTGCTTTGATATTCCGGCTAAGCAGCGATGCCACTATCAATTGCCCTGAAGAGAGAACCAACTATCAAAATTTACAAACAACAACCATGGCATTAAAGGAACAACTGAAATAAAGAATTAGCATACTTTAGATCAAAGCAGTACGTATTAATTCAGTCCAACTAATTTTCAAGGCTAAATTTTCTGGGAAATGCCATCGAAATCCCAGTATCATCACCAGGGTAAATATCTTCCAGTAAAGTCAAAATTTTGTACCATAACATACATCAATGGAAATGCTGCCGATTTTGTTAGCGGGATAAATATCTTCCAGTAACCCGAATTTTTTTAAATATGTTTATAACATTTGAAACAAATAAGTAATTAAATTGTCATTCAGTACAAATTAGGAATTATATAAAAGACTAGAAGGAAAAAGACCAATAGATGCCTACCCACACCACCAGTGCCACCAACAACAAGAACAAGCTTAGAAGACGAAGGAGGGGCAGTTTGGGAATCTGAATTTGGAGCTTGAATCACTTCTTGCACAGTGCGAAGAGCTGATGATGATCCAGCTTTGGAGCTTGAAACAGTCTTCAAGGACGAAAACCCAGAAGATGTAGTAAGGGGTGGAAGTGTAAGAAGAGGGATTCTTAGCGGGTTTTCTGGGAAATTTACAAGTGGGCGAGGAAGATTGGTAACGGGAGTGAAGAAGAGTTCGGTAGCCATGAATGAATGAATGAAGCTTGCAAATGCCGAGAGAACAGAGAACCGTTGGAGTTTGTGGTGGTTATATTTCAGATCATAATTCCGAAAATACCCTTAGATATATTTTTCAAGAGCCAATCTTCAAGGCAACATGTGTCCATGTCATGCCATGTTCATACAACCATAAATGGCACTATTTATTTGCAAGTTCATGTATGCCATGATAAATTTTCTTATAAAGATAAAATTGAGAGGAGGAGATCAATATGTATTTTGATCATGAAAATCTTATGTAAACATACAATGGTCATTGTAAAAACTTCTACTCTCATTTTGATCTGTGTTACAAATAATATAGTAAAACTATTATAGTAATAAATAACTTTATTAAAAGATAATAAAAAATCTCATGTGTCAAAGTTATTTGTTGATGTCTTGATGTATGTTGTAAATATGTTCACAGGCTGTTTGCTAGAGGATTTCATGGAGATGATTACTCTAGTGCTTATGAAACAAATTTTTGAATGAACAATGGTGTATGTGATTTTTTAATTTGAAATCTCTGAAACGTCTTGTGTATTGATTGGTTTAGTTTGATATCAGTCTAACATAGTCCTTAAGTTAAGGTCATGGAATGATGGTGATTGGATATGTCGTGAAGTATATCAAGATTATGATTGATCATATAAGATTCATTACTGTCGAGTCAAGATAAATATCTCACTATGTAACTTAATTATGATAATATTTCCTATTAAATCTATAGTCATAGCAAGAATGGGTCTTCCCCAAATCTAATATTAGTTTGATCATTGTTTGATTAACTAAACATTGATATCAAGGATAATTTAAAGTAAACACTATTTTCATGTCTCAACTTTTATGAGATAACGACTAATGAAATGATTAAATTGCATAGTAACTATATTATTGGCAAGTTCTTGTCCTTAATAGACACTTTATCATCTATGCGATTTGAATATCTTGAAACTTTGTTCTTTTGTTGTTATAGATAACATATTGATAATATCGTGTGCCAGTGGGGCACTAGAGTGAAGATTGATTTGAGGTTTAGAAATAGTCTTAAAAATGACCTAGTCTTAGAAGAGATACTCTAATCCAATCTCCAAATTATTTCAAAATAAATTATAAATTATGCAATGTTTTTATGTGCCACTTTCTATGAGTCATTACTAAAACTATGAAAGTGTGAGATGCATTTTGCCCTCCTTCTAGTGCCTAATTATTGTTGTGATTTCTTGTTACTAATTGACGTATGTAATTTAAAGTTTTGCGTAAGATAGATTATAACAATAAGAGTAAGAGTTTGAGAGGAATCAACTAAGTCAACTATATGTGTTTAAAATTAGGCCAAATGACTATTTCTCACCCAAGGTATGCTGTAATGACAAGTTTCCACCCTTTAACTATGGAAACACTAAACACCCACCCATGATTGGTTAAATTTAACAAAACCCTAACGGTGGTTAGGGTAAAATCGTCATTTTTTTTATAATATAAAAAATAAACTAAAATAGAATCTACTTTTGCCCTCATAAACTTTAAAAACTAAAATTTCCCCCCAGCCTAAGTTTTAAAAAATCACAGTTTCACCTAGGGTTTCGTTTTGAAATCTTCGGTGACATCTTCGGCTCCATTGCCGACGACCTCTCCCTCCCGAAGCATCCTCTCCTTCCGACGATCTCTTTCCTCCCATTTGAACGCCCGATCAACATCGGAGAAGTCGTGGAAGACGAAGAACTTCGTTGGTGAAGACGAAGTTCTTCATCTTCCCAAACGAAGACGAGACGACTCATCGTCGTTTGGGAAGACGAGACGACTCGTCGTCGTCTAGGAAGACGAGACAACTCATCATCGTCTAGAAAGACGATTTCTCTTCCTAGACGACGTATCTCTGCGCCGGATGGGTTGGGGTGGAGTTGAAGGGGGTCGTCGGTGGAAGAGAAACCGTCGGGAGGGGAAGACGGCCGGCGATGGCGTAGGAGAAAGTGAAAGGGTTTGGAAATAAACCCTAGGGGGGGAAATGCGATCTTTTCAAACTTAACTTAGGGAAAAAAATGTTAGTTTTTAAACTTTTAGGGGGAAAATGAGATTAAATTTACCACCGTTAGGGTTTTGTTAAATTTAACCGATCATAGGTGGGTATTTGGTATTTCCATAGTTAAAGGGTGGAAACTTGTCATTACAGCATACCTTGGGTGGGAAATAGTCGTTTGGCCTTAAAATTAACATGAAAGATAAGTGAATGAATGTAAAGTTAAAAAAAGAAGGAAGCATGACATCAAGATTTTTATGTGGTTTGACTCAATAATTAGAATGACTACGTCTACAATGTTTTTACTAGTTGTTTTGGAGGGAAAAGACCTCATTTGAATTCTTTGTCTCCCTTGAAAATCAATCTATAATTTTGAATTTAAATAGATGAGTTATTTTTGGTAACCAAGAAACTTTGTCTAGATTGGTTGGATGGACAAACCTCGAGGTGCAGTGACTAGACCTACAACCACTATGTCAGATAAGTTAAAGTTTTACAAATATAATATAAACTCGAACACAAGTATTTTTTTAAAAGTTTTAGTCTTTCACCGTTTTGTTAACCCTTATAGTCTAAATAGATGAATTTATGTCTATATTGATAACTTATATTTATATGGAAGTTAACATCTCTATTGGGTGGCTGTTATGAAGGTTTTGTAATGTAAGATCTGATTTGAAACTTTTCTCTTGATAACCGTCAAATGATCATTTTCAAATTTTAAATTATTTTGTCGAAACTCTCTTGGTCATTGGTATGCAAATATTTGAAGCCTCTAACTAAATTATTCACTGTTGTCTGATTCATCTAATCATCTTTTGATGGATGACCCCATACTTCTCATTTTTAACCTTATAATGCCACGAATACGACCTAATCAATAATTAATAATAATTTTCACTCAAAATTAAAACGTGATTATAAAATAATAATATTAAAAATAAATTTTATATTTATCTTTAGTATTTTATTTTTTAAAATTATCATATAATTATAAATTAACAAAAATAAAAAATAATATTTTAAATATTTAAATTATATAAAAAATTATTTCTTATTTTCTCTTCGTTTGTTTTAATAAATAGAGATGTCTTTGTCGTATGATTGTATATTAAAAGTAAATATATAATTTTTAAAAATATCATAGGTCTTTAAAAAAATTTTAAGAGGTTATTGAAAATTTTAAAAAAGTTTGTTGGTCTTTTGGAAATTTTTGGCATATTATTTTGCCCCTTAATAATTTCAAAAATAATAATTACACCTAAAAAAAACTAAATACAATAATATTTTTAAAAGTTAAATTATCATATTTAAAATATATGAATTTAATAAAAAAATATTTTTTTTATGTTTAAATTTAATAAATATTAAAAAAAAAATTTTATATTATTATTTTTTTAAATAGGGTTTGAATTTGAGTTTAAATATTAAAATATTATTTTATATAATTAAGAGTAAAAAAAATGTTTTTAAGACCACACCTTGGGTGGAAAATTTTATTTACTCTTATTTTAAGTTTTTAACAATAGCAGTGGGGAGCTCTTGTTATTCCTGTAATTGTTGGGAGATTTTACTAAAACCTCAGGGGATTGTTGTCATTAGTCCCAACCGCCAAGAGACTTTCACGAGTCAAACTGTGAAATCGAAGCCATAAAAACCGATTGACTGCAGTTCTCTGAAAAACACTAAGAATTCTAGCAGAAATGGCATCAAAAGCTCTCTCAAGATTGTCCAGTCTTCACAATCATTTGAGCCCTAAAGTAAAGTCAAACTCTTTCGTATTTCTTTCATTCATCGTTTTTTTTTTTTTAATAATATATATTTATTAATTTTATCTGGCGTTCAGGGTTTAGTGAAGCTTTCTCCAGACGTGAGTGAAGCTCTATCCAATGGAGAAGCTGTTGTTGCTCTTGAATCTACCATTATCTCCCATGGTATTCTCAAACTGGCTCTCTCTTTTCTGCTTTTATTATTCCCTTCTACTTTTGCAAGTAACGTTGCTGGGATTTGGTGCAGTTTGAGAACAATAATATTTGTAGTCACAAGAAGTTGCATACTTAGTTTTTCTGCTTTTGTCAATCCCTCTTAATGTGTTTCCTTGCTGGCCCGGCAATGTTACTGGGATTAGTTGCAATATGAGAATAGTCTCATGTTGCAATGTGTTGAATGTTTTAGTATTCCTTGCATTAACAGCTGCAATTTATCTCTTTTCTAGGAAATTCTTTTGGTAGAATGAAATTTGATTTAAGAACACACCTCATAGTATTGTAGATTTAATCTTTTGGGATCCCAAAAGTTTATCTCTGGTGACTACTCTTGAACTCTGTATGTTTTATTTTTGGGCTTGTGGAATAATTTATTTGTTTGAAAGAGTGAATGTGAAGGAGTTCCTGTTCTAATTTTTATTGTGACAATTGTGTGACATTGTGAAATGTGTGATCCCCTAGTATATTTTTGGTTGAATATGCTGAATTTCATGGTTTTATTAGCATTTGTTGCTTATGTGCAGGGATGCCATATCCTCAAAATTTGGAAACTGCAAAGACGGTGGAGGCAATTGTCAGGGAGAATGGAGCAGTTCCTGCAACGATTGCTATTTTAGATGGCGTGCCATGTATAGGTGTTTCTCTTAAAGTTTTTCTTGGAAGCTTTTTAAATGATAGCATGAAGGAATCCAAACTCTTTTCTATCTTATTGCCAGGTTTTAAATTTTGAGTACCTTTTCTTGGGGTACCTGAATTGTTTCCTGTTTTCTTTGTGGGATCGCAAAATTGGATCCAAATGTTAGACTCAGCAGCCTCTTTTTTCCTCTTATATGGTGGTTTAACATTTTATTTTCCCATGTTGCTAAGATATTGCTTTATGTAGGTTTGAGTATTGAAGAACTGGAAAGGCTTGCTAGGTTAGGAAGTAGAGCACAAAAGACAGCTCGGAGGGACATTGCTCATGTTGTGAGTGGCACTTAGATATCAATCACCATTTTCAATAAGGCTCTCTTATGAATGATCTTCTTATATGTATTTTTTTCAGTTTCTTCCTTGTTTTGGATTTTAATGTTCACGTAATATGAAATTTCTGTTGCATTACAGTTTTCTTGAATGAAATACTACACTGAATTATATCTAGCCATTTTGAAAACATATTATAAATGGTTTCGAAAAACCTGTTGTGTTGTAATTTCCAAAATTTTTTTAGCAGAAGAGATGATGGAATGCCATGAAACAATACACTGAACCTTCTATGCTGATTCAATTCACAATTAAGTTCATAAATGACTGATGCACTTTTCAGGTGGCTACCAGAGGGAATGGTGCAACTACTGTTTCTGCAACAATGTTTTTTGCTTCAATGGTAACTAACTTTAGGCTTAATTGTCTTAATTCTCTGTGCTTTGGCTTATACAAATTTCTTTGCATTTTTTTTCTTTCCAATTCTTGCAACATTAATGTTTATTTTGCTATTACTTAAATGCTCAAATTTCAATAGGTTGGCATCCCTGTATTTGTTACTGGGGGAATTGGAGGTGTACACCGGTATGGAGAGCAGAGTAAGTTTTGCATCCATTTTATCATGATAATAGATACTATTTGTTGTGCAATATGTTTCTTAATTTGCAATCAAGGAGTGATATGAGATGGCCCATCTTTATGACGTCTAGTTATGCTTTGTTAATTCCGAAGCCATTCTATATTCTGTATTGCAGGGGTCTTTTGAATTTTTAGTTGCAAAATTCAAACAATGTGGTTCATTAATCATCTGACTGTAGTAAGATGGTCTACGTGTAGATGAAAGAAATGGTTCTTTATTATGAAAAGCCGTGAACCTCTCACTTGGAATGATGTTTGCTGTAACTTGTTAGGAACCTAGCTCTTATTCTACTAAAACACAAAATTAAAACATAAAAAACATAATAAACTAAAACTATTTCATTAATCAAAATATTACAAAGATAAACCGAACATTTCGAAGAGTTCAGGGCCTCTCATTTTCTGGCCGTTCGAGGCGTCATAGACCTCCCTAAATCAGCCAAGGATAGCTGCCCTCAAACAAAACCCTAATATATTTTCTTCTTTTCTTCTTTTAAAACCCAAAACATATATTTATAATAGAAATTGACCATTGGATTGAGGACAAATGTCTCAATCCTAACATTTCCCTCCCCTTCAAAACCATATTGTCCTCAAGATGGATATTTATAGATTTTTTTTTCTTTTTAAATTTTTTTCTGATTTTTTAAATTTTTTTAATTTTTTTTTATTATTATTATTATTTTTTATCTCCCTACCCTCTCTCTCTACTGTTGCTTCTTCACTTTTTTTTTTTTTCAACACCCCACATCTTTTCTTTTTCTCTTCCTAAGAACCCCACTTATTGCCTTCTTTTCTATTTTCCCAACAAACCACAGCTCTCCTCCTTTTCCCAACAAACCAACCACCATTGCCCTCCACCTTTTTTCTTTATTTTTTTCTCTCTCCTTTCTCTTTTCTTCTCCTCGTTTTTTCTCTTCTTCTTTCTTCTCTGCTTTTTCTCCCTTCTGTCTTCTGACTTTTTTTTTTTTCGCTTCCGCCGGCATTTCATTTTCTTCTCCTTCTTCTTCTTCTTCTGTTTTCGTTTTCCTCTTCTTCTCTTTTTACACTTTCGGACTCATTTCTCCTTATGATTATTCTTCTTCAAGTCAGCCTCTTCTGTGACATTTTTTGGCGACTCTTCACTTTTTCTGGCGAATCTTCACTTTTTCGACTATCATCTGTCTTCCCCACTGGATTGAATGCTCTGATACTATTTTGTTAGGAATCTAACTCTTATTCTACTAAAACACAAAAAACATAATAAACTAAAACTATTTCATTAATCAAAATATTACAAGGATAAACCGAACATTTTGAAGAGTTTGGGGCCTCCCATTTTCCGGCCATTCGAGGTGCCAGAGACCTCCCTAAATTAGCTAAGGATGACTGCCCTCAAACAAAATCCTAATATATTTTCTTCTTTTCTTCTTTTAAAACCCAAAACATATATTTATAATAGAAATTGACCATTGGATTGAGGACAAGTGTCCCAACCCTAACATAACTTTAGCAAGATAGCACCTACTTAATCATTGTATCATGTGATGGGCACACAAGAACTTGTCCTTTATTTTTATAGAGCTATTATCCTATTTTTTAACTGGTTGCAATTTAATATTATAGCTCTTGCTGTTATCTTGCCTCCTGTGGTTGGGAGGTAGAAAATGTTTTTTGTTCTTGTTTTTTATGATTATTTAAAATCAAAAGATAATATAGGATTATACATGCAGAAATATCAATGGATGAGATGAGTCATATTAGTTTTTGAAGGGCTAGACCATAATCCTTTTTTTTTTTTTTTTTCTAGAAACCATTCAATTAGTAATTCTCTGCACCATTTCTTGTTTTGATGTTCTCTATGCAGCAATGGATATATCCTCAGATCTTACAGAGCTTGGAAGAACTCCAGTAGCTGTCATCTCTGCTGGTGTAAAGTCCATTTTAGATATTCCGAGGACCCTTGAGTATTTGGTACTTACTATTTCATCTCCAATATCTGTATAGTGATTCGCCTCAGATTCTGAACTTTGTCACCATCAGTACAGGAAACTCAGGGAGTTTGTGTTGCTGCCTATAAGACTCATGAGTTCCCAGCTTTTTTCACTGAAACTAGTGGCTGCAAGGTATTAATGGTCAACTTTGTCTGGTGCATTTTCCTTTGAGTTATGATACATAATGAATATTTAGGTTTTAATATAGAATTCAATATATGGTGGTTATCTAAAATGATATTCAATGATGGTGCCTAACAGTCATATTGGTTTTGCTGTGGTGCTCTCTTTTCACCATCATAAAAAGAGAGGTTTATCCAAGCAAATGTCCATGCATTAGATATCTTAATTGGTGGTCACACAATTAACTTGATCTCATTAGTAATCATATACTAACCCATTTTCATTTTAATGGTAAAAAATAGATAAACATTTCTTCTTCAATGGGAAGAAAGAGCAGAGTGGGGAAACAATTTGACATGTTGGAAGCTCTATTTCTCTCTCTCTCTGATGTAAAGGACTCCTCAAAAGAGAGGAGGTCAATATACTGTGCTTGCATTTTCTGGCTGGAAGTCCCAAGAAGATTTTTAAGTTCAGAAGCCATTAGAATAATGATGGTTGCTGAAATGGCTTCTAGATTGCAAGTGAATTAAAATGCATATATTTATTCTGTGCATGCTTTCTTTTAATTTTGGTTTGTGTAAACATGTCTTCTTTGACTTTTGACAAAAATTTAGGTGCCTTGTCGTGTCGATAGCCCACAAGAATGTGCTCGGTTAATAGGCAAGTGAAACTGTTGGCTCATGTTATATTTATTTTAATAATAAAAAATTTGTAAGTAATTCCTGTTTTCTGTTATGGCGGTTATTATCGATTTCAGATGCAAACCTAAAACTTAAGCTTGGATCTGGAATCTTGATTGCTGTTCCAATACCAAAAGAACACTCAGCTTCTGGAAACTTAATTGAGTCAGCAATCCAGACTGCCCTTAGAGAAGCAAGGTGAAATCATCTTTTTCTCATCAAACATAATTACATTTCCATTTTATAGTTTCTTTATATACGTTACCATGGACCTAATTCTACTTGACCTACAACTCTTGTTCGACAGGGAAAAGAACATAACAGGAAATGCTGAGACTCCATTTTTGCTTGCAAGAGTGAATGAATTAACCAGAGGAGTGTCACTCTCTTCAAGTATCCTTTTCTTATTATATTGAAGAATAAGTGTATTTGTTTACATTCTTTGCATGTAATTGGTGTTTAAGCAGCAGGACACCGCAGCTGCTTGTGAACTTTTTAATTGCATAGGAACAGAAAAAAAAAAACCCTGTAATAGTATATTAATAGATTTTATATTTCTACTTTGAGTTGCAAATGATGTTTTGAGTGTTTCTTTATGCTTAACTAAATTTTTAGACATTGCACTTGTGAAAAATAATGCTCTTGTTGGCGCTAAGATTGCCGCAGCTCTTTCCCAGCTTAGACAACATTGTAGTTAAGGTAAATTTCATATTCTTTATTGATTTGTTTATGATGTTTCAATAAAAATGTACTTTTTAAATTAAATAGAGAAAAAACAAGCTGCATCTCTTAAAAATTTGTCATTAGATCTGTATGTTACTTTGATCATTGCTCATGAGTCATTGAGAAATTGCCATTGTATTATCATCTTTTTCTGGATTTTCAGTGTGCTCAAATTTTCTAGCAGTAATTATATATATTTTGAAGTGAATAGATTGATAGTGTGTACTGGTGCTCTAATTATTTCTGTAGAGAGAATATTCTATAATTTCGTATATATGAAACTATTAAACTTAAATTGAGTACTTGGAATAATTTGAAGTGAGACTATTTTGCATTCTCTCTATCCCTGATCCCTTCTTGTATGAGGTATGATTTGATTTTGGCTTTCGTGGTTCTGATTTTTGGCAGGATTTGTTCAGTTAGCATTCTATGCTCAAGATAGCTTGGATTACACACATATTTACATTATTTTGAATTTAATTTCTTCCAGTTCTAATAGACCAAATCAACCATTAAAAATTATGTAGATATTGAACTTCTGAAGAAAAGTTTCAGCCTATTTTGATAATTTATATGCACTTTTAGAAGTTGTGTGGAAGGAAAGACCATGGAGACAAGGAATTAAACTGAATGCTAAGGGGAAAAATGAAAAGGAAAATCATCTCATTTGTGATAATATCACAAGATATCCTTACATCAACATGAGAGTATCTTATATAAGTTATTTTTCTGTAAAAGTGGTGTTTTGTAAATTGTGATGAGATTTATAGTGAACCTCTACAATATTGTGAGATCAAAATCTTCATGTCTTCAGTTAATATGTATTTGCTTTAAAATGCATGTAAATTTGTTATGCCTTAATCTGATAGAGAAGCAATTTTGTACAAGTTTTTATGGAAATTTATCATAATTTTATGAGATCAACTTATTGCAAATTTGCAACACAAACCATGAAAAAAAATCAAACCAAAAACCAGGAATTTTTATAATATATAATATAATGTATCAATGCATCGTACGTATTCACACGCATTAGTATGCACCCACGTGAATGCACCCGCGCGCACTTAGTGATTAGAATGAAGTAAATCTGTACTTCATTTAGCTTGTTATCGGTAACTCTCTTTGTTCATCATGAAAATTCTGTTTTTGTGTAGCTTCATTAGTGAAATCAGTGGCCTTCTGATGGGGGTTAACCCTGGTTGGTTAGGAACCTTCATAGAGCAATCAAGGCTTAGACTAATGTATGTCAAGGATTATGGTAGTGAAACAGACAACTCGTACTCAAGGTATGACCCAGTTAGAGCCTAACAGATTCTATAGGCTGATGGAAGGGTCCTTTTACGGGCTTGAGGTCGCTCAGCTCATAGTCAACCTAACCTTTTATGGAGTCTAAGTGTTTGGACTACTCCGTTTTGGTATGGAACCAACCCGTACGAGTTTTGATGTACAGGATCCTTGTACTACAAGGCAAGTACAAAGCATACTTTTGCATAGATTAGTGGTATAAGAGGTGGATTGATAATTTTGACTCAAAGAGATTAATGACTTTTGCCCAAGACTTAAGAAAGATTAAGCTACTGTATTCATGGAGAGAGGAGTGTATTGAAAGCTGATTTTCCCTTCGAAGAGAAGGGACTGCTATTTATAGGCAAAGTTTACAAGCAAACGAGATGTCAGCTGGAGGGCATCTATTACAAGCGTAAGCGCTTACATCACAAGCAAATAATTAAAATGACATGTGAAAAGATACAAAAACAAAATAATTATACATATGGTCGGCATGTGAGGCCAAACAGTCTGGGCCTAGAGGGCCAAGTGGGGAGACGTGGAGGATCCTGGACCTTGAGAGGTGGAAGTCGTGGTCTTTGTTGATATCATTCTGTCGGATAGTTGGTGGTGTTGGGCCACCAGAGCATCGATTGCGTCAAAGTCGATATCTTCGAGGGATTCAGTTTTTTGAGAGAAAAAATCGTGGAGGACGGGGAGATTGCCACCTAGGGAGTCTTCTGAGTGGGTGTCGGGAGCACTATCTTCTGGCATATCAGCATGAATCACAAAATGTTTATAATTATGGGTGCACGTGCTTTGAGAGCAAAAAGCAGGATATGAATCTTTTTGTAGATATTTGTATACCGTTGGATCTTGATCATAGGTGGGATACGTGGCTGGATCAACATCAGGATGGACTGGAACATGAGGGAATTCTCCTTCAATTTCAATGATGCGCTGAGGATTATGCCACGTGGATAAAGACAGCTCAGGAGATAATTGAGGTGAGATATCCATGTCTTGTGAGCTGGAAGTAGACTTTGTCGGATTTGTCATCTTGTGGCGGTTATTGAGCTTGGAGTAGAAAATATCTCGGTCATGTTCAAGCTGGGCCATGTAGGGGGTCGGATACTCTTCCCAAGGGGCGTCATCAGCAGACGTAGGGCAGACCTGGTGGGGAATAATTGAGTTGGCTTCAGTGATGGAACGTTCAAAGTTACGGTATTCTTGGGTATATGTGGTACGGTATTTTTGTAGGCTGTATGGAAGATGCGCATATTTGCAGGTATGGGTTTCAAATAGTATCTTTTTGTGATATTTGAAGACTTGGGCCTTTCGAGTGAAAAACAGGATAGAGTGTTGGGCTTCGGCAGGTCGACTAAAACTTTGGTGGTCCAATTGGTACTGGAAGAAAGTACAAGTTCACTAAGGGAGGTGATAAAACCATTGGAGAAAGATCCTGAATAGAAGGAACTCTGGATCATATGGGCCATGTTCGATATGATGGAGCCAGGTAAGCATAAGGCTAACAGGGAATTCAATGGCTATAGTATATTTTGCAAGTAAATACCATAGAAACCATAGGGAATTTCAAGTGAAATCTCGAGTAGGGTTTCTGATGGAGAAGAGAGTGATGTAAGGAAACTCGGGATGAATGCCAATAGAGCCAAGTGTGTAGGGACCGGTGTCTTGGATTGTTTTGGTTTGATAGGAAAAAAGTAAGGTTTTGAAGGTCTCGGTCTCATCAATGGGTAATGAGGAGTAGAGGGAGGAAAATTCAGGAGGTAAATCTGAAATTCCAGGAGGTAAAGGATTGGAGGAAGACATGGTATAAATCGAAAGTGGAGGTGAGTATAGGATAAGTGGTTTGGATGGTTTTTTATACGAAGGTCGGGAAAAGTAATCAGAGACAATGTGGTCTTTTCCTTTGACATGTTTTATAGTAAAAAAGTAGTTTGAGAACCACTCATTCCATCACATAAGTTGTGGATTAGGGAGGCGTTTGGATTTAGGGACTAACATGGATGGGAAAGAGGTCATGTCTGTCTCCACTGTGAAATGATGTCCACTGAGATGAAATTCAAACTTCTCAATTCCTCTTTTGACAACTAAGATATCTTTGAAGGTGGAATGATAATGCAATTCTGAAGGTTTGAAGTGTCCACTCTTATATCCATATATGTGTTTGTGTCCATTGAGGTCTTCAAGAAGAATGGCAGACTAGTGGTCATTGTTTGCGTCAGTCTGTAAAATTCTGGTTCCTTCTGAAGGAAGTTTTAGCGGGGATAATTTTGGAATGAGGGCCTTGAGTTTTTTAATGGACTGGTTGTGTACATCTGTCCATGAAGGAAGTTCTTTTTGAAGCATCTGGTAGAGGGGTTTGATGTAATGGCTAAGGTGTGGGACAAACTTAGAGACATAGTTGACAATTTCAAGAAATTGTTGGATCTGTTTTTTAAAAAGATATTCGTCAGGAAAATCTTGGAGGTGGATTCCAATGTGAGGCTGAGGAACATAGGATCCATTAGAGATTGTCATTCCCAGAAATTCTATGGACGATTGTGTAAGTAGCATCTTCTTTTCAGAAAACATGATACCATGAGATTTGACTAGGTTATGGAACTGAGTGAGGAGAATGACATGGTCTTTATTATTTCGGGAAAACAGCAGGATATTATCAATGTAAATGAGAGCTTGGTCTTGTATTGGGTTAAAAATCTTGGTTAAGGCTTTTTGGAATAGTGAATGGGCTGTTTTGAGTCCGAAAGGCATGACAGTCCATTGGTAATGATGACTAGGAAGGGAGAAAGCAGTTTTGGGTCTGTCTTCGGGAGAGATACCAAGTTGCCAAAATCCAGCTTTAAGATCAAATTTGGAGAGGACTGTAGCTTGGGCTAATCTTGCAAAGAAATGTTGCTTATTAGGTATTGGAAATTTGTCATCTTGTAGAAAACTGTTGAGAGGCTTATAATTGATAACAAGCCTTAGTTTTCCTCTGATCTGTTCTACACGTTTGTTGACATAGAATGATGCACAAGCCCAAGGGGATTGAGTAGGTTCGATAAGGCCTTCTTGTTTGAGTTGAGCCAATTCTTGTTTTGCTTGTTGAGTTAGGTCAGGATTAAGTCCATGATGACTTGCTTTGGTGGGGTTGATATCTTCATTCTTTTTGAAAGGGAGAGTAATAAAATACTCAGGATTTTTTCACAAAGAATGATTGCACTTAGTGAGAAAATCTGTATGTGAAGTTGCACATGATTCCAAAATGATTTGCTGCTTCAGAGCTTCAAAAGGGGTAATAGTGAAGTAATTTGGAATTTTACTCCACGGAAGGAATTGTTGAGTGTGTTGTAACCCATCAGAACGCAGGTAGACTTGTTTGTTTAGGAATTTTTGAATGAGGTCAAAGCCAATAATTGCATCTTTGTCAGGAAGGTCAGAGGCAAGAAACTTGTAGCTGATATTGATGGAAGGAAAGGGTTGTATTGTGAAAGTCTTGCTAATAGCCTCAGTAGCAAAGACTTCATTGTTTGCAGCACGAAAGTATTGTTTATAAGGTCGCCAATAACTAAGAGGGGTGACAGAGGGCTTGAGAATTGAAGAAATTGCTCTTGTGTCAATCAAGGCGATGAGTTTGATGGGGCGCTCATATTTATTTAGCAAAAGCTTGAGTTCAGCCAGAGGTTGCTGATGTTGTGGATGATGAGCTTGTAACATGACTCCATAAGAGGGAGACACTTCTTCTTTTTCAGAGGAGTTGTTAGGAGAATCATCAGTCTGGGAGTCATAAAGAATGAAATCCAGATCTGAGTGTTCTGATTTTGTTTCAGAGTAAAGAGATTCCACATCATCATTGGCTAAATCTGCAATTTGAGAGATATGTTGGATCATCTTCTTCATTTTGGCAAGAGGGCATTCTTTAGAGAAATGACCTTTCTTTTTGCAAATGAAGCAACGATCATTTTTCTTGAAAGATTTCTTTCTACGAAAGAAACGCCGTCTAGATCTTCGAGGTTTGAAGAATTGAGTCTTTCTTCTGTACTTGGGATTGTATTTTCTATGATGTCGTTTCTTGGTGGTACGACAATCACAAGTTTTATCACTATGAGAGCATTTGATCTTGAGGTCAGGACGGTCACAAGTTCGTCCTAATGATTTTTCAAGTTTATCCACATTGATAAGAAATTTGTATTTGTTGCAGAGTATTTGTAATTGGTTGAGCACCAGTTGATAAAGATCACCAAGTGTGGTTTAGGCCAAGGTGCGGCCTTGGAACTCAAGAAACCGGAGGGTTTCATTGCCAAGAGGTTCGGGCAATTGGTTGAGGTAAGCCTGTTTCAAGTTTGGGTCATCAACACCTTTGAGATTGTAAAAACGAGCATGGGCTTTTTTGAAATGCTTTTCCAGATCTTTGGGGTTGAAGGAACAATATTTGAGCTTAAAAAATTCTTCACGGGCCTGGTCTGCAATATGGGTCGGACTGCCTAAAAATTCCACATAAATATTGTACATGAATTGATCAATATCGGGAATTTGTAACAGTTGAGTCTATCTATACTGAGCAAGAGTAATCCACCATTCTTTCAAGTCACCAGTAAAGTGAGAGACAAAAGAGGTTAAAACCTGTACAAGATTGGCACCAGGTTTCAATATCTCAGTATTAAGCCAACCAGTCATTTCATGGATACGATTTCGATACTGAGGTACTGGAATATCATCAAATGTAAAAGTCTGAAACTTGGAAGTAGTATTGGGCACATATTGGGATGTCCGAGAAGGTTGTTCTGAAGGAAGAGGTTTTTCTATGGTAGACTCAGCTTCATCTTGGGGTTGTGAAGTTTGACCATATTCATAGGCCAAAACAAGTTGAGTATCAGAGAGAACAGAAGAGGTATCTGAAATTGTGACTGAGGATTCAGTACTTGGTTCTGAGAATCCAGATGTGGAGTTTTTAGTATGAGCCATGAGATAATCACTGATAAGATTAGGAAAGATAGCGTGTTGAGAGGGTAATGAATCAGTATGGGTAGTATCAATGGGTTCAGATATGACTATGGCTTTTCCATGAGAAGGGGGAGGGGGAGGAACAGGTGTAGGAATATGTCTGAATGGGAAAGAAGTATGGCGAGGTTTAGGAGGTTTAGGTTTAGGTTTTGGATGGAAAACAGAAGAGTCTCCAAAAAGACTTTTATAATTTGTAAATCCTTGAAGGTAACGGTCAGTGTAAATTTGTTGTGGTTCTTTAGGTAAAAGGCTAGGAGGAGGTGCATCATAAGGGTGGAAAGGCAAAACAAGAGGAATAGCAATGCGAGGCCCTTGTTGGACCATGGCTTCCAAATGAGCTAATTGAGCTTTAAGAGAATTCATCTCCTGTTGTTGGTAATGGAAATGAATTTATTGATCAATACAAGACATAATGTCAGTATGGACTTGTTGGATTTTGAGTTGAAGAGCATCAATAGGCTTCATCACCAAATGGGCCTGGGAGTCTATTTTCTTTTCAATTCGTTGGGTCGTATGGTGTAAGTCTTGTAGGACTTGGTTTTAGGCCAGAGCATTTTCAGACTGCCAATTGAGAATGATTTCGGTTGGGCTGACTCGTTCTGGAGTGCCATCAGGTTTAATAGTCTGAGGGTCTTTGATTTTCCATGCCTGAGTTGTTCGTTGGACTGGATCAGAAACCGGTTCCAAAGGAGAAAATTCTGCAGGTTAAAACATCATACAAGGAGAAGGAGAGGAAACCAAAGATTGTACTTTTGGAATCCATTTTCATTGGGACTTAAGTTTTGGTGTGGGGGAAAAATTTGAGTAGGTGGGTTTTGGGGCTCATCGGAATCATCAGAATCATCTTTTGAATCATGCCAGCCAGTAGGAGGAATATAATCAGTGGTATCAGCAAGTGGATTTTCACGACCATAAAACACAACATAATTAAATTTTCTCGAAATGATAAAGATCATGTTATCCTCCTCACTCAGTTCCATAACCTAGTCAAATCCCATGGTATTAGAGTCATACCTCTGTTAGTTTTATTCTTTGAGTATTAATTATTTTTGCCCAAACTTAATTTCTCTCTCATGGCTTGTCAAACTCCTACTCCTCAAAGTGATACTCATATTATTCCTGCCCCCACTATTGCAACCTTAACCCGACATTTTTCATACAAGCTGGATAGTCTGTATGAAATCAAGTACCTCGATAATGAATCTCGTCTTCCTACTACAAACTTTATCTTCTTAAACCCCTACCACAATTACTTAAAACCCCTCACATCTCTTCGTCGAACCTTAAAGACTATCATTCACCCTTCAGCTGTAAAAATCAAAGAGTACGTTCAAAGTACTTCTTTCAGTAGTTATCAACTTCCTGCTACAATTGCTAAACAATACATTACTCTTGAGTATCCTGCTCATTTTACTCACGAATGGCTTGCTAAAGGATACACTCACTTGCACTTTGGTGCTATCCGATTTGCTCTCACCTTTCATGGCCGTAAATGTCTTCCAACCACTTCAAGGATCACCCTCTTGGATACCGGATTTCCCAATTTTGAACATGCTAATCTTGGAACTGTCCAGACAACTTTGAATGCTGGTACTGTCATGGTGACTCTTTTTCCAAATTTTTGTATGTCACTCTAAGACCCTTGGTTTGTCAAGCTTTAAAGTTTCAAGTTCAAGTTACATGAGCTGTTCCCCACAAGGTCAAACGTTGATGGCAACCATCCACTACCAGATTGTTTACAGAGTCCAAAATCATTCACTGGATATAGCTACACCAGATCAGACGCATGATGTTATTTTACTCACAGTTGACACAGATCGAAAGCCCTATTGTACCCTTGTCCCAAAACAGATGCCAAAGGATCAATTGGAAGCCCTCATTCCAAAAAAGTGGTACACTGCATATGAACAGATCCAGACAACTGAAGTTCCACCTTTCAATACACGAATCCTCAGTTTACTAGATCTACCAGTGGCCGACTCTCTATCTCTTATGATGAACCTTCTTCATCAACAAAACAACCTCAGTGTTTTCCTACCCAGTTTTCCTATGCACCATTTGGTGATACTCCCCAAGCAGAAATTTATGGATTCACCCCTCGAGGTGAAACTATTTACCTGCTCCAACCTCATGATCCTGAGAATCCTTAGTGTCAATGTGTTTCCTGCACGGAACAAGCAAACCCTTTTTCTGCCTCTAATCATCGTCGATTGGCTCGGTCCCAGTTTGCCTCCAAAACTCCAAAGTTCGATACTCAACGCCTTTTTTGGCAACGGTATAAAACTGGTGTCCTTGGATATGATCTCCTTGGAGACCCTTCTGGCAAATTTGATTATGTTGTGTATTATGGTCATAAAAATCCACTTGTTGATACCACTGATTATATTCTTCCTACTGGCTGGCATGATTCAAAAGATGATTCTGATGATTCCGATGAGCCCCAAAACCCACCTACTCAACTTTTTCCCCCACACCAAAAACCTAAGTCCCAATGGAAATGGATTCCAAAAGTACAATCTTTGGTTTCCTCTCCTTCTCCTTGTATGATGTTTCAACCTACAGAATTTCCTCATTTGGAACCAGTTTCTGATCTAGTCCAACGAACAACTCAGACATGAAAAATCAAAGACCCTCAGACTATTAAACCTGATGGCACTCCAGAACGAGTCAACCTAGCCGAAACCGTTCTCAACTAGCAGTCTCAAAATGCTCTGGCCCAAAACCAAGTCCTACAAGACTTACACCATACGACCCAACGAATTGAAAAGAAAATAGACTCCCAGGCCCATTTGGTGATGAAGCCCATTGATGCTCTTCGACTCAAAATCCAACAAGTCCATACTGACATTATGTCTTGTATTGATCAACAAATTCCTTTCCATTACCAACAACAGGAGATGAATTCTCTTAAAGCCCAATTAGCCCATTTGGAAGCCATGGTCCAACAAGGGCCTCGCATTGTTATTTCTCCTGCTTTCCCTTTCCACCCTTATGATGCACCTCCTCCTAGCGTTTTACCTATAGAACCACAACAAATTTACACTAACCGTTACTTTCAAGGATTTGCAAATTATAAAAATCTTTTTGGAGACTCCTCTGTTCTCCATCCAAAACCTAAACCTCCTGAACCTCGCCATACTTCTTTCCCATCCAGACATATTCCTACACCTGTTCCTCCCCCTCCCCCTTCTCATGGAAAAGCCATAGTCATATTTGAACTCATTGATACTAGCCATACTGATCTATTACCCTCTCAACAGGTTATCTTTTCTAATCCCATCAGTGATTATCTCATGGGTCATACTAAAAACTCCACCTCTGGATCCTCAGAACCAAGTACTGAATCCTCAGTCACAATTTCAAATACCTCCTATTTTCTCTCTGATACTCAACCTGTTTTGACCTATGAATATGGTCAAACTTCACAGCCCCAAGATGAAGCTGAGTCTACCATGAAAAAACCTCTTTCTTCAGAACAACCTTCTCGGACATCCCAATATGTGCCCAATACTACTTCCAAGTTTCAGACTTTTACATTTGATGATATTCCAGTATCTCAATATCGAAATTGTATCCATGAAATGACTGGTTGGCTTAACACTGAGATGTTGAAACCTGGTGCCAATCTTGTACAGGTTTTAACCTCTTTTGTCTCTCACTTTACTGGTGACGTGAAAGAATGGTGGATTGCTCTTGCTCAGTATAGACAGACTCAACTGTTACATATTCCCTATATTAATCAATTTATGTACAATATTTATGTGAAATTTTTAGGCAGTTCGACCCATATTGCAAACCAGGCCCGTGAAGAATTTTTTAAGCTCAAATGTTGTTCCTTCAACCCCAAAGATTTGGAAAAGCATTTTAAGAAAGCCCGTGTTCGTTTTTACATTCTCAAAGGTGTTGATGACCCAAACTTGAAATAGGCTTACCTCAACCAATTGCCTGAACCTCTTGGCAATGAAACCTTCCGGTTTCTTGAGTTCCAAGGCCGCACCTTAGCCCAAACCACACTTGGTGATCTTTATCAACTGGTGATCAACCAATTACAAATATTTTGTAACAACTCCAAATTTTTTATCAATGTGGATAAACTTGGAAAATCATTAGGACGAAATTGTGACCGTCCTGACCTCAAGATCAAATGCTCTCATAGTGATAAAATTTGTGATTGTCGTACCACCAAGAAACGACATTATAGAAGATACAATCTCAAGTACAGAAGAAAGACTCAATTCTTCAAACCTCGAAGATCTAGACGGCGTTTCTTTCGTAGAAAGAAATCTTTTAAGAAAAATGATCGTTGCTTCATTTGCAAAAAGAAAGGTCATTTATCTAAAGAATGCCCTCTTGCCAAAAAGAAGATGATCCAATAAATCTCTCAAATTGCAGATTTACCCAATCATGATGTGGAATCTTTTTACTCTGAAACTGAATCAGAACATTCAGAACTGGATTTCATTCTTTATGACTCCCAGACTGATAATTCTCCTGACAACTTCTTTGAAGAAGAAGAAGTGCCTCCCTCTTATGGACTCATGTTACAAGCTCATCATCCACAACATCAACAACATCTGCCTGAACTCAAGTTTTTGCTAAATAAATATGAGCGTCCCATCAAAATCATCGCTTTGATTGACACAGGAGCAGTTTCTTCAATTCTCAAGCCCTCTGTCATCCCTCTTAGTTATTGGCGACCTCATAAACAATACTTTCGTGCTACAAACAATGAAGTCTTTGCTACTGAAGCTATTAGCAAGACTGTCACAATACAACCCTTTCCTTCCATCAATATCAGCCACAAGTTTCTTGCCTCTGACCTTCCTGACAAAAATGCAATTATTGGCTTTGACTTCATTCAAAAATTCCTAGACAAACGAGTCTACCTGCGTTCTGATGGGTTACAACACACTCAATAATTCCTTCCGTGGAGTAAAATTCCAAATTACTTCACTATTACCCCTTTTAAAGCTCTGAAGCAGCAAATCATTTTGGAATCATGTGCAACTTCACATACAGATTTTCTCACTAAGTGCAATCATCCTTTGTGAAAAAATCTTAAGTATTTTATTACTCTCCCTTTCAAAAAGAATGAAGATATCAACCCCACCAAAGCAAGTCATCATTGACTCAATCCTGACCTGGCTTAACAAGCAGAACAAGAATTGGCCCAACTCACACAAGAAGACCTTACCGATCCTACTCAATCCCCTTGGGCTTGTGCAGCATTCTATGTCAACAAACATACAGAACAGAGCAGAGGAAAACTAAGGCTTGTTATCAATTATAAGCCTCTCAACAGTTTTCTACAAGATGACAAATTTCCAATACCCAATAAGCAACATTTCTTTACAAGATTAGCCCAAGCTACAGTCCTCTCCAAATTTGATCTTAAAGCTGGATTTTGGCAACTTGGTCTCTCCCGAAGACAGGCCCAAAACTGCTTTCTCCCTTCCTAGTCATCATTACCAATAGACTGTCATGCCTTTCGGACTCAAAACAACCCCTTCACTATTCCAAAAAGCCTTAACCAAGATTTTTAGCCTAATATAAGACCAAACTCTCATTTACATTGATGATATCCTGTTGTTTTCCCGAAATGATAAAGATCATGTCATCCTCCTCACTCAGTTCCATAACATAGTCAAATCCCATGGTATCATGCTTTCTGAAAAGAAGATGCTACTTGCACAATCGTCTATAGAATTTCTGGGAATGACAATCTCTAATGGATCTTATGTCCCTCAGCCTCACATTGGAATCCACCTCTAAGATTTTCCTAACGAATATCTTTCCAAAAAATAGATCCAACAATTTCTTGGAATTGTCAACTATGTCTCTGAGTTTGTCTCACACCTTAGCCATTACACCAAACCCCTCTACCAGATGCTTCGAAAAGAACCTCCGTCATGGACAAATGTACACACCAAGTCCATTAAAAAATTCAAGGCCCTCATTCCAAAATTACCCCCGCTAAAACTTCCTTCAGAAGGAACCAGAATTTTACAGACTGACTCAAGCAATGACCATTGGTCTGTCATTCTTCTTGAAGACTTCAATGGACACAGACATGTATGTGGATACAAGAGTGGACACTTCAAACCTTCAAAATTGCATTATTATTCCACCTTCAAATTTAACTGTCAAAAGAGGAATTGAGAATTTGAATTTCATCTCAGTGGACATCATTTCACAGTGGAGATAGACATGACCTCTTTCCCATCCATGTTGGTCCCTAAATCCAAACGCCTCCCTAATCCACAACTTATGCGATGGAATGAGTGGTTCTCAAACTACTCTTTTACTGTAAAACATGTCAAAGGAAAAGACCACATTGTCCCTGATTACTTTTCCCGACCTTCGTATAAAAAGCCATCCAAACCACTTATCCTATATTCATCTCAACTTTCGATTTATACCATGTCTTCCTCCAATCCTTTACCTCTTGGAATTTCAGATTTACCTCTTGAATTTATCTCCCTCTACTCCTCATTACCCATTGATGAGATCGAGACCTTCAAAACCTTACTTTTTTCCTATCAAACCAAAACAATCTAAGACACCGGTCTCTACACACTTGACTCTATTGGCATTCATCCCGAGTTTCCTTACATCACTCTTTTCTCCATCAGAAACCCTGCTCTAGATTTCACTTGGAATTCCCTATGGTTTCTATGGTATTTACTTGCAAAATATACTATAGCCATTGAATTCCCTGTTAGCTTTATGCTTACCTGGCTCCATCATATTGAACATGGCCCATATGATCCAGAGTTCCTTCCATTCAGGATCTTTCTCCAGTGGTTTTATCACCTCCCTTGGTGGACTTGTACTTTCTTCCAATACCAATTGGACCACCAAAGTTTTAGTTGACCTGTCGAAGCCCAACACTATCCTATTTTTCACTCGAAAGGCCCAAGTCCTCAAATATCACAAAAATATACTATTTGAAACTCATACTCGCAAATATGCCCATCTTCCATACAGCCTACAAAAATACCGCACCACATATACCCAAGAATACCGTAACTTTGAACGTTCCATCACTGAAGCCAACTCAATTATTCCCCACCAGGTCTGCCCTACACCCCTTGGGAAGAGTATCCGACCCCCTACATGGGCCAGCTTGAACATGACCGAGATATTTTCTACTCCAAGCTCAAAAACCGCCACAAGATGACAAATTCGACAAAGTCTACTTCCAGCGCACAAAACATGGATATCTCACCTCAATTATCTCTTGAGCTGTCTTTATCCACGTGGCATAATCCTCAGCCCATCATTGAAATTGAAGGAGAATTCCCTCCTATTCCAGTCCATCCTGATGCTGATCCAGCCATGTATCCCACCTATGATCAACATCTAACGGTATACAAATATCTACAAGAAGATTCATATCCTGTTTTCTGCTCTCAAAGCACGTGCACCCATAATTATAAATATTTTGTGATTCGTGTTGATATGCCAGAAGATAGTGCTCCTGACACCCACTTAGAAGACTCCCTAGATGGCAATCTCCCCGTCCTCCACGATTTTTTCTCTCAACAAACTGAATCCCTCGAAGATATCGACTTTGACGCAATCGATGCTCTGGTGGCCCAACACCACCAACTATCCGACAGAATGATATCAACAAAGCCCACGACTTCCACCTTTCAAGGTCCAGGATCCTCCACGTCTCCCCACTTGGCCTTCTAGGCCCAGACTGTTTGGCCTCACATGCCGACCATATGTATAATTATTTTGTTTTTGTATCTTTTCACATGTCAATTTTTTTTCTTTGGTATCTTTTCACATGTCATTTTAATTATTTGTTTGTGATGTAAGCGCTTACGCTTGTAATAGATGCCCTCCAGCTCGCATCTCGTTTGCTTGTAAACTTTGCCTATAAATAGCAGTCCCTTCTCTTCGAAGGGAGAATCAGCTTTCAATACACTCCTCTCTCCATGAATACAGCAGCTTAATCTTTCTTAAGTCTTGGGCAAAAGTCATTAATCTCTTTGAGTCAAAATTACCAGTCCACCTCTTATACCACTAATCTATGCGAAAGTATGCTCTGTACTTGCCTTGTAGTACAAGGATCTTGTACATCAGAACTCGTACGGGTTGGTTCCATACCAAAACGGAGTAGTCCAAACACTTAGACTTCATAAAATGTTGGGTTGACTACGAGCTAAGCGACCTCAGGCCCATAAAAGGACCTTTCCATCAGCCTGTAGAATCTGTTAGGCTCTAACTGGGTCATACATTGGGTACGAGTTGTCTGTTTCACTACCATAATCCTTGACATACATTAGTCTAAGCCTTGATTGCTCTATGAAGGTTCCTAACCAACCAGGGTTAGGCTTGACTCTTGTGCCTCACTTTAGATAATTAGGCCAGTAATATACCCACTTTTGATCACATGCCTAATCACTTTGACGATATGACCAAGTCTGACCCGTTTCTCCCAAATTTATTATTCAAAATTCAATAAAATTATATATATTTAATATGAGTACGCATATGAGTATATATTTGATATATATTATTATGTGATTAAGTGATTTTAAATTAAGAATAAAGTAACATTCAATCATATAATAACATATATAAAAATATATTAATTTATATACAGATATTTGGTACAAATAGTATTGCTATGCAAAATTTACTCATCAACAAAAACTCAAGCTCAAGAAACAACTTCTTAATTACCAAAAAAATGGATACATATAGTTTGAAAATATTGATGTGATTTCTCATCAATGATTAGAGTCTGAGAATATTCTGATAAATTTATTAGGGGTGTGCAAAAATGATTATGAAGATGAATTGAGATAAAGTAGAGAAAAAGATGACACCAAAGTTTTTTCGTATTGATAAACGAAATGCTTACATGTATAGTTTTTTCATTAGTTTTTAAATAGTACAAGAATAATACAACAATTTTTTTGAGGACAAAGTACATTTGAACCCTCTTTTTTCTTAAGGTTTTGAGTCATGATTTTGAATTTAAATAGATGAAATTATGCCTGAAAAGATGATATTTTATTTTTTTAAAAGTTAATGTCTCCGTTGGATGATAATTATGAAGATTCTATGACATGCGATTCGGTTGGAGTCTTCTTCTGATAATCATAGAAGAATTTTATTCTTATAAGTTCTAAATTTGATATTACTTGGTTGTTGGTATTTAGTCCTATCATAGTCTTGAATATGTTGTAAGCTTTGACTTGAATAATCGATTAGTGGTTGTCCACTATCATATCTTTCACACTCAAAACCACGACCACAATCATCCATGGCTACTCCCTCTGTGAGATAAACACTTTTCATTATCTTCACAATTCTGCTTGTTAAAGACCTCAACAATGCTAAGGAGGAGTGGCAACGTCCATGCGGGAGTGTTGACGACCCTGCCATCTCACTTGGTTGCTAGAAGTAACCATATAAAAAACTAACCCCTCAGTTTATTGATCGTGTCTCTTCATATTCTTATGCCAAAATCCACCGAGGTTTATGTTATATTTATGTTTTTAAAACCAAACCGGTGGTTAAATTAGTTGTTTCACTAATTTACGATTCTACTGGTATAATTTATTTTTAAATTATTATATATTTTTTGAATAGTATCAAATATTTGTCACTTTATTAAAACATGAAATATATGCGATTCATTAAAAGCAACTCTATACAATTATCAATAGCAATCAAGTGTATTTTCTTTTTTGCAACATAAATTTCTATTTCAGCAAAATAAAAAAAATTAGAAAAAGTAAAAAAAAATTTTAAATATGTTAATTAAATAATCGACACTCTATTACATTGATAAAAGAAAAAAAACTAATTACAAACTTTAACATTAATTCAATTAAGATTTTATAAATTTTAATTTTTTTAACTTATTATATAAACCTGGTTTTATTGGGTTTTTTTCGTTTTTTTTGTTTGAAGGGTTTATTAGGTTTAACCAAATTAACAAATAATATTTATATAAATTGGATCAAAATATGGATTGATTTATAGTTTAATTACTCAAATTAATTGATTTGATCTAATTTTAAATATATTAATAAATATTCTGTCCATGTAAACTCCCTGACTAATGGTATATTATTATTTTTATTATTAAAACGAATTTGATTCAGTGAGAAAGGTGATTGTATATTATTGAATACGGATGAGGTGATTTTTGAATTGTTAAACTTCCACTGTTTGAACAAAGAATCTACTGGCTGTCTCTTTCATTTTCATGGCGGCGGAATCTTGTAACCTGAGAAACACAGTTCCATCACAACATTATTAATTAGAAACCATTTTTCTCAAACAAAAGCCCTAATAAAATTAAAACTTCTGAGAGTTTGATAATTTACCTAGAAGAATGTTGCACTGATTAAATTAAAGAATTAATTCAAATCAGTAAGAACAATGAGGGAAATTCTATTTACTTACTTCCACATCTTGTTCCAGGAGTAAACTGAGTACCACAATACTGAGCAACATGAACCAGATTAATCTCAACCGGGTTTATCACAAAGTTGCACAAGCATGAACTGCTAACCTTCCTCACCGCCATGCAGCACCGTGGAGATGGTAACATATTCGGCTGTGGCATTACAACATAATTCTCGCACTCCATTCCAACCATTAACATTTTCGCTTGACAGAATATTGGATCAACTTGTGCTAAAACTTTGGTGCCGGAGATTAATAATCCGGCAAGTATCAACACTGCAAGGCGCTTTACACAAACCCTAGGGCTCATATTTCCGCTGTATTGGTTTCAGAGTATGGTGACGGGTGGTTCGAATATATATAGGAAATAGAGAGAAAGAACGGTCCGCATGTGGGTTCACAAAATTATTGTGTTTTATAAGATTCTTGAATTCAAAGGCATGATTTCGATACAGCAGTCTTGTAGCACATCAACATTACAACTAGAAGTAAACTAAATAGTCATAGTATTTAGTGTAAGAAAGCATGAATACAATAAGATTTTTAATGTGGTGGAATAAGAGGCCTATGTTCACAGATATGTTATTGATTGTTTTGAGAGATTTGTAGCAAGAGTACAATTACTACACGAAATATTGTAGAAATTTTTTCAATGTTCTTAAGTCTCTATATAATTTTGAATTTATAGAACGAGAGATTAGAGTTATATGTATAAATAAATATGTAAAGTATAATATCTCGAGTCTTGATGGGTCTTGTTATCATTTGATAAACTTGTGCTCCCAGTATAATAAACGAGTAATTACACTTCAATTATAACTGTTGATATTATTGGAAGTGTTTCTAGGTAATAGGAAACTATTTTTCAGAGTTAAAGAGATTGTGAGAATCAAAATAGAAAACTTATGTTCTTCTCATTGCTTCTCACTACAACATTATGCATATTTACTCATTGTGTTCATTGTTGCTGAAAATACAAATTTGTGTAGCTAAATGTTTCAGTTACAATTACCTTTTTTGGTAGCTTATGTAGCTAGAAATAGCATAACTCAAAGAAAGCCATGCAATATTTCCTTTATATTTTGGTAGTGGATAAGACCATTGTACATGTAACCAAAAGTTAAATATTTTTGCCATAACTATAACACCCCACTCTGAATGTCTTATTATTTAGGGTAAGGTGTTACTAAAATCTAATATGCAGGGATAATATTATCAATTTAAATCAATGAATCTAAAATCAAATATGCATAAATATATATCTTATATGAATAACCTCAAAAGTTTTTATTTATGAAAAATAAAAACCAAAGTCTTATCAATATCCCAACCCAAGCACAATAAAATCTCTAATCATCAATTTCAATGTGCTAGCACAATAATAAAGTCTGTAATGAATCGTAATTTCATAATTAGGTTATTTAATATCTATAAGTCTATTATTTGTATGCCACTCCATCATTAATATGTCGTTTTGTCACCGTCACCGTCACCTACAAAATGCAAAAGAGAAAAATGAGTATAAAACACTCGGTTAGCAGAAATGATCTATAAAACATTTTTTAATCAAATTTATCCCTTTTTTTTACTAACCCAAATTATCTGTTATCTCAATCTTAGACTATCAAAATTTCAATTAAATCTAAGGGAATTAATACACCCACTCTAGTGACCACTCTCTAGTTCTGATTGTCTAGTTTTATTGCCAATCGATAAAGTCACATTCGTGATTTATCAATTTATGAACCCCAATCATCACATTTTTTATGTTTTGATAGGTTTTAGCCAATCGATAAACACGTAGTCTTGACAAACATCTTTTAATCTAAGGACATCAATCAATGGACTTTACCCTATCTACGAATTGTCTAATTCATGAGTACTTCCTTAGTTAGCTTATAGTCTCATCATCTATGTCTCATAGATATCATTTTATCTCATATCTCATCAAAATAATTAATCTCTATTGATACCTAATCTTTGTGAACTCTCTCTAATTTTTATCTACTCTATTCTATCTCTACTTAGATTTCTCTCAATCATATCTAATCACTCTCTTGGGTATCTCTCAACACCTCAAAAGGCTTTATATCGCAATCAAAATCATAAAAAAAAATTATACTTTGTGTACAACATATGCATAACCAAGTCATAATCATACTTTTTCTTTTATATACAGGCGTACACTAAGTAATGCATGGGCGTTACACCATTAATATTTTAGACACCTCTTCAATTCTTTTAATCGTTATACTAATGTGGATTGAGTTAGAGAGGAGATTGGATTGCAGAAAGAGGTGGTTTTCAAAAATATTTTGTGGGTTGTTTTAGGAGTAATATGATAAATTCTTAAATGTGAAATAATTAGGGTTAAGATAGTAATTACAACTTATGCATATGTGTTAGAGCCAATTTCATTAGTGGTGTTAGATTTTAGATGAAAACATGTGTTTTATGTATTTAGTAAGTGAAAAAGTGTTTTTAGCTCTTCGGCATAAATGTAAATATTGGATGATGCACTTCATGTATTATTAAAATTTTGAAACTTACATTTTTATTATTTCATTGTCAAAGTTTGAATAAGAAAATTAAATTTTATTATGTCATAAAAAATGAGAATATTTCAAAGTTAATTTAATTTGGTTAGAGTTTTCCTTTTTTAAGTAATTTTTTTAGAGTTTTACAAACATGACAGAGGTTCGAATTCAGATTTTCAATTTAAAAGTTTTATACTCCACCAATTTCGTAAATTAATCTAATTCGGTTAGTTATTTCATACAATATTTTCACATTTCAGAAAGCACACAAAATGATATTGCAAAAATAACATTATATGTCACGAGAAATGAGAATATTTACCTTCCAAAAGATACGTTCTGAATGATATATCATTAAATTCATGCCTGCATTTTCATACATAGTCTATGCTTTTAAATTTAAAAAAAAAAAAATTCAGTGATTTATTGTACAGGTTGGTTCTCTTTTGCATCGAGGGGGGAGAATTGACTCCGAAGATTGAAATTCCGGCTGAGACAACCTTTCTCGACTTGAAGAACATAATTCAAACACGTTTAGATGTCGAAGTGTCTCGACACTGATGTTAAACGATAGAGAATTAAGGGATGATCAGCTGATTGCTTATTTGGGGCTCAAATTCCCCGCAGTTCTTCTTGTTGTTGCACCCTTGAGTGGACAACCAAAGTTCAGCATCAATGTGAAGTCCTCCATCCAGGACTAAAAGGCGAAGGTGAAGGAGACGTATACGTTTGCTGATTTGAAGAAGAAACTTGAGAAACGTACTGGAATTTCATTCTAAATATGACACTCTATCACCTTTATGAAGAAATGGAAGATGCTTACTATGTTTGCATGGATTCCAAAGTTCAGATGATATATTGTCCGAACATGTTTTGCAGGCCCGCCTGAGTGAAGTCCGGTCATTAAACCAGGGAAATGAAGAGTATTATCTTAATATATACCATCAGAAAATTTGAACCTAAACTCTCCACTTTGACAGTTCATCTCTTTATCATCCAAACCAGCCGTTGGGGAAATTTATACTTTCTTTATTAGTAAACTTAAAAAAAAACAAAAAAAAAAAAAAGGCATACATAAGAAAATTACAATATGCAATATTAAAATTTTTAATATCTTTGAAATTGGTGGATGACCCGGTACTGTGAAGCCCGAAAAAATCATAAATCACAAGGTTAATCAGATAATAAATTACATTTCAATCGATGCAATGAAAATAAAATTTGAAGAAAACTTTTTATTCTTGCTTCCAAATTTGAAGCCTTGTCGAATCGCGAGACCACATTTTCTTGCTACACCAACCGCATTCATCATGTTGTCACAAGTCTGCATAATGGGGTTAACAAACTTGCAAGAGCTGGGTATACCAAAAATTTTCACCCCTCTACAACACTCCTATGATAGATTCATTTTCGAGTCTTCAACAAACTTGACACATTGGTTTTTTAGGTCAGAAACCTTTAGAATTCCTTGAAATAGAGTTGGCCAATGGAACCTATTTTAGAGTACCTTAGCTGTCTTAGTAGCACTCAAATGACCTCCTTACTCAAGAGAATTACAATAGGCTGGAATACTTTTCATCTCATCTTACGGTAAACATTGTTGCACAATCCCATCAAAACATTTTTCGTAAAATAGTAGTTTCTTCCAATAATAGTTCTTTACCTCTCAAAGAAACTTTTTCTTTTGTTGGTAATTCATCTCTAGAGGCAATGCGCTGCATATCATATAATTCACATAATTCTGTCAGATAACATGAAATCATGAACTGCCTCTGAATTAGTAGCAATAGAGAATGGGATTCCGCCAAAGATGGATACTTATGTGATGCCTTTGAGAAAGTTTGAGAGACGCGGATTTCTTAGGCCAAAGAGTTTATTTGATTTTAATATCAAAAAATATCATTTCATCATATAATAATATATATTAATTAAATATATATTTATTTGTATATTCAAAATAGATAAATATAAAATTATTTCTTTAATATATATAGCGTCGTTTATCCATCCACTATAGATGCATTTGCATATAAATTCAATCTCCAAGAACTTACCCTACCCATCCCTCAAAGAGTTGCCGAATTATTAAAAATAATAGGGCCAAAATCAATAACTAAAAATGAATTACACGTTGCTTATAGAGAACGCATTTATCTAAGAAAACAAAATGCCAAATTGGTTACAAATTAAGCAAAACAATAGGCTAATTCATTAATAATTAGATATGATAATTTAGAAGTGGTGACACAGACAAATATTTGTTAATAAATTCAGGGGCACTTGGGGCCTCCTCTCTTGGTCTTCCAATTATTGTAGCAAGGACAAGTTTGCTTGTTGCCATAGGTGCCAGAGGGCACACACAGACACTTTGCGCAGCATTTTTGACAGAAGAACATGCATGGTTTCTTGTAGGATGTGGCTGAGCATCTGTATGTACATTTTGGAGCACATTCTGCACACAAATCAAAACCCAATTTCATCAATAAAAACTGTTTCAGTATAAAGTCACAGTATTTACAAGTTCTACGTTGAAATATTAACCTACTCATGCATATACTATAGCAAAATCCCTATGAAAATTGAAAAACCATATCCTTGGGGCATTTGGTTTCAATAAACAAAAATTATCATGAGAATATATCTTTTATTATTTATAGGAGCCAATTTGGTTTCTAATTAATAAATATTACCTTGATAATTTTTCAGTAATAAAAAATTATGATAATTTTCTATTATCAATACTAGTATAACAAGTTATAAAGATGGTAGATATTAAAATATTACCAAAATAATCTTGATTTTATTATAATTATATTTTTATTTATTAATTTTTTAAGATAAAAATAATCGTATTTTCAATTAATATAATAAATCATATAAAAAATATTTTAGAACAATTATACCCAAGAGTATTTAAGTAAAACAATTTACTAGTATTCTATTATTACCTCTAACCAAACATAATAATTATTTATACCTACAAAATTTTATCAAACATAGTAATCATTTATACTTAGTAATCTTTCAAATAATTTATCTTTAAGATAATATTTAAATTTTAGTGTTAAAACATTGTTCAAACCAAATGTCTTCATATTACCTTTTTTGGTTTGTCAATAATAAAATATTATGATAATTTTTTATTATCTATAATGATGTAGAAGGTAATGTAGGTGGTAATGATTATCATCTTCATTTTATATATTAAAAAATTATTGAATTAATTTTGACTTTATTTTAATTATATTTTAATTTATTAATTTTTTAGAATAAAAATAAACTTATTTTTAATTAATATAATAAGTAATATAAAAAATATTTTAAAATAATTATATCAAAACTATTTAAGTAAAATAATATATTATTTTTTTATTATATTTAATCAAACACAATAATTATTCATATATATATATCTATATAATTTTATCTGATATAATAACTATTTATATTTAATATTTTTAAATAATTTATTATTAAGATAGCCTTTTTAACTTTAATATTAAAAAATTTCCCCAACTAAATGCAGCACAATGAAAAAGGGCCTCATGGAACTTACCCTGAGGATGGAGGCTGCCCGGTGTGGTCCCGTACTGCAGTGCCACCAACCAACACACACCAGACCGGAGTTAGCTAAATGATAATAAAAGCAGGTTTGGCAATTTATGGCTTGAAAGGGAGACTACAACTTTTAATAAATAAATAAATAAATAAATATATATATATATATATATATATATATATATATATATATATATATATATATATAAAATAAGATAATTACCGTTCCATGGTTGCCTTGTGCCTTTAGCAGGGTAGAAGTTGTATCTCCTGCAATAGCACCCTGTATTACAAACGAAAAAACACCTCCCCTTTAACTTTTATACAACGTTGTCAATCTCAGTACAAACATTGAAAGGTAAATTTCAAATATTAATGCACAAGGAGGTCCTGCTGCATACGATATTATTGTGCAATAGCATGTGCCTTTGTCGGGGGTTCAACATTTAATGTGCACAACTACAAGTTTTAACGACTAGAAAATTTTATAAATGTGAGTTAACATTAATTATAATTTAAGTTTAATAAAATCAAGTAATTTAATAGTTTAATGTCAATTTACAAATAAGTTTAATTTAACAATAAAAATAAATTCAATACACTTTACAGATTTAACTAGACGATTTAGTATGAGTTTTTCGGTTATTAGATTTTTAATAGAGAGGTATAATCTTTTATAAATTGGTTAAGTCTCCTCTCCGAAACCTAGTTGTTACAATTTTTTCAATAAAACTCATCATAAGGCAGGTTTCAGAAATAGAAGACCAGTTATTGTATATTTATAATTTTCAAACGATTCTCAAAGACATGACTCATAAACAAATTTTTTTATAACCCTAATTTTGATTTTGTATTTAGATTAAGTGTATAACACGGTAGTCTATATGCTATGGGTAGTTGTGACTGATCAAAATTAAGTTTAACATTAACTAACTATCCCATTCATGAAGCATAGAAGTAACTGGTTTAGAAGACAGAATGAAGCAAACTCACCTGCTTTCCAGCATGCAAAACAAGCATGGAAGCCACGAAAAGTAAGAGAATGCTGAGGAATCTAGCCATTGTTGTCTAGAGAAGACAGAAAATTGAATGCAAAGAGAGCAAGTGTGAGTGAGGACTGTTGTTGTGTGAAAACTATGAAGAAATGAATTGGTATTTATAGACAAAATTGCCATATGGCTACTGGGGAGTTTACTCAAAAGGGTCCCAAAGGGAGAGAACACTTATCTCATCCATGTGCTCTTTTATTCAGTTTGGGTCCATTTACATGTGAATTCACATGCCCATCTTGCTCAAATTTTGGACACTGAAAAACCTCAACATGTAGACAAAATATTAAATTCAATATTAACAGAAACAAACTGAAAACCTTGAGAGCTGTACCCAGAAACATTTCTCAACCACTAGTTTCAAGCTTCAAATTTATTTCTCTTTGGAAATAAAAAAGATGGTTTTTTTTTTAGGGGATGGATTTGTTGCAATGTTTGCTGGCTGTCTTTGTCTTCTTAAACGGGAAATAAAAAGTGGGTAAGAACCTATGTGGGTATCCATGCTATTGCATCTCTTGTGAATCACAAGAAGGTTATATATATCTTATGACGTTAGTCATATGTATATATGTTCGTGTTATATGGTAAAACTTTTTATTGAGCAAACTCATAGAACAACATTCAGTTAACTAATTACAATAATAATGACGAATAACTTGACATATACATAGATATTTCTTACTTAGAAGAGGTAATTTGTCAGTTTACATTCAATCTGTATCTCATGTCAATGTCAGAAAATCATTCTATCTTATCAAATTGAGGTTAAATTGTTACCATATCTCTAATGTAACGGCATTTGAAATTAATTTTTTAAATTAAATTTGAATGGTAACTTATAAGACTATAAAATTTTCTTTTTATTCTATAAACATAAAGTATTACCCAAAGAAAAGGGCATGATTGCAAAATGGGGATCATGATCATAATCATCATTGTATTGTATAGAGGATTACATAAAAATTATCTTAAGGTAAACGATAAGACTACTAGAAAGATACAATATATTCTCACTAGAGATTCTATTAAAATCAAGTCATTTTTACATCTCTTATAAATATACCTCACAATCTATTGGAACACTTTTTTAGAGTTGTTAATAACATAATTATGGTGGTAAACTCTAAACAGTAGGTTAAACTATATTAAAAACTTCATTATGTCCGATTTGTTCACATTCTCATATATTATCGTATAATGGACACAAAATTGTTTAGTTAATTCTAATTTCCCTTATTAAAGTTTGTCCTAGCAATGTTCAAAATTGTGTACTTCCAATGAGAATTTTTTGTGTATAGGATAAATGTAAATTTTTGTTTAATTTTTAATTGAAAACAGTAAATTTTTGTCATTTTAATGTCTGTTAATTTACATATAGGGTGTAAATGCAATTTTTTTTATTATTAAAAACATAAAAGATTACCAAAAAAATAGATTATTTGAAATATTGCTTAACACAACTTTTTTTTGATAAAACTGATATGTATAAATAATTATTGTGTTCGATTGACAGTAATACAAAAATTAAAAACTAAATTTTACTTAAATGTCTTTAAAAGATTATTAATTATAAATTAGTATTGTGTTTAACTAAACTAACATATTTTAGGTTAAAATATTTTTTTTGTGTATGTTGTAAAATATTCACAATGTTAATTATATATTAGGAATTTTTTTATAGTCAAATAATGAAATTAATTAATTAAATAATTATTTAATTGATCATATTATCAAATAATGAAATTAACTAAATTTGATTGTTGGATTGTTTATGATTTTAATTCAAAATGAGGGTATTTTTGCCCCAAAAATTTAACAAGCGAAAATAAATTATAATAAAATTAAAATTACATTTAGTAATATTTTAATACTTTAAGATAAATGTATTAATCAGATTACCTTTTATATTATTTAACACTAATATCTTAATATTAAAAGACTACCGATGTTTTTTTATTGTTTCACAAACCAAATAGTTAATGTTAATAATTAAATATATATTATCAAAATAATCACATATTATCTCGAACCAAACATCAACATAGTCGTTATTGTAAACCTCATTAAATGGTATGAATAAATTATTCATTTCTTTTATCCAACATTATTAAAAAAAAATCGTATAGAACTTTCACTATATATATGTATTGTCTAGTAATATATCTTTATCTATGTTCTCAATTAATATAGTGAATATTATATAATTTAGAGTGTGTTTAATTTAAGTAATATTCTATTCGTAAAGATAAAAAATTACGACAAAAATAAATTATTTAAAAGATTACTGGATATAAAGTATTACTAAGTTTAAAAAAAATTAGTATATATAAATAATTATTATGTTTGGGTAGGTGTAATAAAAAATTATTAAGATGTTGTTTTACTTAAATATGTTTGAATATAATTATTTTAAAATATTTTTCATATTATTTATTATATTAACTCAAAATAAAGGTTTTTTTGTCCTAATTATTAATAAATAAATAAATAAATATTAACAAAATAAAAATTATATTAATAATCTTTTAATATTTATAGTAGAGTTGATAATAAGATTATCTTTTATATTAATAAAAAATAAATTACTAAAATAATTTTTTTTTACCGTAAACTAAACCTCCCCTTATTATAAACTATGTATCATATATTAGCTAGGACCATGAATACTAAGGTTATATATTTTATATCATTTTAGATTGTATAATATTATATAGTAAATTATTATTCTCCACTTGAGGTTTGGGAAAACCATTGGCACTCCTTGAATTCAAAATTACAAAATGCTACCTAAAAATTAATTTCACTAACAAAAAAATTAATAGTAAAAGTACAAAACAGTTATTTTTCTTTACCAACTAAAAAAATTGGTACTGAATTATACTTTAATTGGTACGATGTGATAAAATCATACCTTACTTGGTCTGAGTTAACAAAATTGACGGCGAGTCCTTCACAAATAATATTATAATACGATAATTTAATAATTATGTATAATATAATAATTTACATGTTTAACACTATGTGGGGATGTTTTGATAATATGATTGTGTTTTGGGTGGCATTTTATAGTATTTAGATTCAAGAGATGACAGTTGTGTTTTCCCAAACATTAGATGGCAAATTGCAATTCAACATTAATTAATATATATTATATTGGATAATACAGTGTATAAGGAAATGTAATAGGAAGTTTGGTGCATTGTCTTTGTTAAATTTATATTTATTTTTGTAAAATTAATTAAAATAATATAATTTTATTAGCACGAATATAGTCAAGATCCCAAATTGATATTTGTTTTACTCTCATCTCTAACCTTAGGAACCTAGCTTTTAAAGCATTTTTTCATCAAAAATTTAATTAAAATAGAAAATGTTTTAAGAAGAAATGTGGTTGTTAGTCGACGAAAATTGCTTCTCAGTGATATTAGGGGTGTGATTTATGTGTAAAAACTGTTTATTTTATCGAAAAATGATAGATTTTCTGTCAATAGTAAGCTTGAAGTTTAGGATAAAGTTTCGATTTTTCAATAATATACCTAAAGATATTTTTAATAAAAATTGATTGTTAGACGATGGAAAATTGTTTTTTTGTTAATATATTAACTAATTGACTGAATGAAATAATGATTTTGTTTGAAAATTAGACAATTTTTCCTTTGCCAGACAAAAAAAATCTAGTAGGCATTATCACGTCTATTGACTATTTATTACACTTAGTTACTATTATTAAAAAAAATAAAGGCTAACTAATAGGGAAGACACCAAATGGACACAAATTGATATTTGTCACACTCTCAATTATTGTTTATTATTGAATAAAATTAGCGAATAAAAGGATGTGATAAGTTTATTTAGGGGCAAATGTCATTCGTTAAGTTATTATATATTTTTATGAACAATGGTTAGGTGTAATGAATAGTAAGTAGACATAAGCACATCTATCGTCTTTTCCACTTTTGATGAAAAAATAGCCTCATTTTAAAAAATCACAATATTGACTGTGAAAATTTGATATTTTAAATGAAAATGATAATAATCATATAAACATTTTAAAAAATTGAATAACTTATTTAACACTAACGTTGTGACTTAGTTTCGGAATGATTTTGACTGTAAAATCGAAGAAAAATGACAAATTTTAGAGTTGGCGACATTTTTCTTGCATGTGATGGTGGTTACTATGACTTAAATTTTGCAATTCTTTGAAAGCTATAAATGCTTATAATGGGTAGTTGATGTAGTGGCTTGTGCAAACTTATCTCTATGACTTTTTAAAAAAATATTTTTCAATAGTATTGATTTAAGTAACACATCCAAAAGTTAAGAATTTATTAGAATAATATACTAATAAATCAAAAAATAAAAGGATTTATTATTAATTTATTTTTATACTAAAATTATTAATTATTATATCACAAGTATAAATAATAAAAAAACCAAATTATAAAAGATTTTTAGTTAGGAAGAAGGTAGGCCCATTACCGGCTTGCCCAATGAAGGTCCAAGCATGAGCCCAAATCCACATAAGGTTCAAAATCAAAACTTGGTTCAACACTATTTTCGGGTGTATTGGAATATAGTAATTAAATCGCATATCCTATTATGTTTTATATCATATGATATATTTTTTAAATAATAAAATAATTTAATAATTAAAAATTCTAATTAATACATATTACAAACAACTTTGAAATTTTAAAATTTATCATATATATATATTTATTTTTTCTAAAAAAATATATCAATCTTATTGATAATAAATATTATATCATGAAATATATATTATATTATATAATATATTTCTTATATCATATTAATTTAATATATTTTATAATATATATATATATATTTTATACAATATGATACTTATAATTATTTTTGCTGACCTCCTGTGAAGATAAGATGTATAACTGGGTAGGTGGTTTCATTTTTATAATTATTTTTTGCATAAGTAATTTGTATATGTAATTATTTTCTGTAAAATAAATTAAATAGAAAAAAGAAGTAAATGTTTGGTCACTCTAGCGTAAATTTTCAAACTTATAGGGGTTACTTTATAGAAACTAAACCTTCATTTACCTTTTGATTCTGGATGCTATATGTCATAGGCTGAATTTTCTCGACTTATTTGTGTGGCATCTTCGATGAGTCATCTCGAAGATTAGCCTTACATGCGTTCATATTTTGGCTTAGAGTCATTGGTTTCGTCTTACCTTGGACTCATCATGGGAGCGGCTCCAACTCCCGACCAGTTTGTACAAAGTTGGCCTAGTCCCCTCTTTAATGCGCTACCACAACAATATTGTGCACACCCCGTGGCTGGAGCAATCTCAACTATAGTTATCACATCCATGAACCCAATGGCCACGCACACTCACTCTTAAACTCTCCATCACTCGTAACTGTTCAAAGCTCTATCACGACTCCCAACCTAAGCTCGTGACAAACTCCCTCACTCAAAATGGAGCACGCCCTCGTGCTACACTCAAAATGGAGCACGCCCTCGTGCTACACTCAACTCGCAAAATACCCCTAGTCCTCCATTGGCCGTATCAAATGACCACACGATGAGTGTCCCCCATATTGGCTAAAGGGATGTTCGACCACTTGTCAAGCATGACATACCCCGTCATGTCACTCTTCATATGACACCTTAGAAGACCCCTTATCCTCCACCTGGTATACCCCCTCGTTATGACATGATGTATTTTTGGTATTTGCTACTTAACTTCAAGATTTTCACATATCCCGTGCAGAACGGTCAATCTGTTGCTGCCTGCAATTTGCTTGGAGGGATCTCTTTTTACTACTGCAACATTGGTGATGGTTTGGTTCTGATACCAAGTGTCATAGGCTGAATTTTCTCGACTTACCTATGCGACATCCTCGATGGACTGTCTCGAGGATCAACCTTGTATGCGCCCATATTTTGGCTTAAGATCATTGGTTTCATCCTGCCTTGGACTCATCAGGAGAGTGGTTCTAACTCCCGATCAGTTTATACAGGGTTGGCCTAGTCTCCTTTTCAATGCGCTACCACAACAATATTGTGCACGCCCCATGGTTGGAGCATTTCCAATTACAGTTATTGTATCCACAAACCTAATGACCACGCATACTTATTCTTAAACTTCCCATCACTTGTAACTGTTCAAAGCTCTGTCACAACTCCCAACATATGCCCATGACATATGGCCCACAGGGGAGTTTGAAATTTTAAAATTTGCCGTAACTTCACAAGAAAGCCCAAACGGGCCGGACCCGTTTTATTTTAGGTTTGCAAGCTGAATCCTGCACCCCCTGCAAGTCCCTCCCAGTCTCTCACTCACTCCGTAACTTAATTCTTCTCCTTCTTCTCATCTGGAGGAGCAAAGTTCTTCTCCGCTTCCGTTTCGCTCGCTTCTCAAACTTCACGAGGAAGATTGATAGAGAGAGACGTAGAATGAGCAGTTGGAAGAGTCTCCTCTTACGAATCGGCGACAAGTGTCCCGAGTATGGCACCTCTGGCGACTTCAAAGATCACATTGTCCGTACAATTCTTTGGCTGGCATTTTCTCTCTCTCCTCTGTTCATTTTTGTATGTCGTTTCGCTTTCTTTTTTATCACGTGAAGTGCATGTACTGAAGGTTGTTTTGATTCTGATTTTGCAGGAAACATGCTTCAGCTTACTTCGGCGAGAGCTCGAACACTCAGCTAACGATATTTTGCCCGTAAATTTCTTTTCTTATGTTCCTATTTCACGAACTTTAAACTAATGTTGTAAGTTTTGAATTTATGAAAATTGAACTTACTTACACTTTATATGTTTAATTTTTCTGAGGAGGGTTTAGTTTTCTGTTTGATTTTTGTGTGGGCAGAAATTTACGAGATCATAAAAGAAAAAGATAGTAATGGTTTTAGGAATGTTTATGATGAATATGCTAGAGATGATAGTGCGAATCTGCAGTACTGGCCAAAGAATATTTAAGGCTGGAAAAGTCAGTTTGAAAGTTTTCAATTTGGATGATGAAAAATAGGTCATTCACCAATCAGTAGGCATTGATTTCAAACACCACATTTGCAATAATTTACAGGTTTTAAGTTTAATACGCCAATAACAGAGAAGCTTAGAGTCCAATATTAAGTTTTAAACATGATGCAGGGTTATTAGAAGTTTTACCTTTAAGTAAGCTGGAAATTCCCCAAAGCATTACCAACTGTGATGGCACTTCTCTGGGCATGTGTGTAATTGAACCCTCAAATTTATTATTATATTTGAGTCTCTGTGTGTGTGTGTGTGAGAGAGAGAGAGAGAGAGAGAGCAATAAGTGCTTAATATTATATTAGTACTTGTCAGCAGAAAAAGTAGTTTAGGTTCTTGAAAGAAGCTCTGGTAATTAACAATTTTGTCTGACTGACAACTCTACATTTTGCAGTATTTATGGAATGTAGGTGACAATAATTATAACTTAGAACTAACAATGGTTCTATCGAGTTATAATAAAGTTTGGGATTTCTAGTTTGTTCATATGTAATTGTGTGTTAAAAAATCATTATGATACATTCATTTGCAAATCAAGGTTATTCTTGTTTTGTTGATTTAATTGTTATTGCATGTATATAGTGGCTGGTAAGTATTGGACTTGCACACTTTTTTAGGCACTTGCTTGTCTAGCTGTGTTATAGTCATTAATTTTAATGTTTGATACTCTTGTACTTGTGTTACTGTACCTGTTTTTCTAACAGAGATTTGTGTGTTCATAGAATAAGTAATTATTTGTTAGCTGAATGTCTCTTTTTGTATGGTTCAACTATCATAAACATGCTGACTTAATTACTTTGTTCTTCTTGGCAGTACCTTCTACAATGTGCGCAAAAAATTCCTCACAAAATTCCTTTATATGGGACATTGGTAGGCTACTTCGTATGTCCTCATTCTGGTCTCTTCTTTGTTTTTGTTTCTAATCCTTGGATGATATTCTTTCTACTTTCACACGTCATGTTCAAATTAATGTGAATTTAGCACAAATGTTTTCTTGGATATCTTTCAATTGGCAGAGTGTAAGCATGTATAAATATTATGGTGTGGGGTAGGTATTGAAGTCCATTGACCCTATCAAAAGCTTATTACTTTTACTTTGGGCTTGTGTACCAAGTTGTGTGTTTTCCTCTTAAGGACTTGAATTCTGAATAATACAGATGGGAATATTTTTAATCAGTCACTAATTTTTCTCACCAAATTCTAATTGAGAGAGAAAACAACCACCGGCTAGCATGAACCTCAAAGTAAAACAATTTCTCTTAGTATCTCATGATCAAGGATGGAAATGACCCCTAAGTGTGCGAGATATACACACATTTTCCTTTGTCTCTTGGTTGCAGATGAAGTTAATCCTAAATTTGCAAGATGTAGGCACATTTTCCTTTATCAAAAACACTTGGTTCATCAAGAGGACTTCTTGTCTCTGGGTTGATTACTATTTTCAGTATTTCTATGGGGCTTTAATTTCATTTCTTCTCCCTTATTACTATCATTAAAAGCAAATTAATAAGCATCTGAATCATGTAACTTATGTTAATGAGTCATCCTTTTTATCTTAGATGTACAGAAAAAGGACATCTTGGTTTTTAATAGTGTGCTTTTTGATAGTTGATCGCTTCTATAAGTCATATCTGAAACTAGCTTCCTTTTTTCCTTTATTTTATGTTCTTCAGATTCCTGCTCAGTTGGCATATCCTATGTAATTTTATAAACCTCTCTCTATTTTCTCTGAGTCAGGTTGGTTTGTTGAACTTGGAAAATGAGGACTTCGTTAAGAAACTAGTGGAGAATACTCAAACTACTTTTCAGGTGAGAAAGTCCAGTCAAAGTTACTAGTTATTTTTACAGTTTATTGTCTATTTTGAAATGATGGATGATAGGCAAACCAATTTTTGAGCTGGGGTCATGCAAATGATATACTTGAGTAGATGTTATAGCTTGTTTTCAGCTGGTAGGGATGCAAATTCACTGTCTGTAAATAGTAATAATATTTTCCCTGAATAATGTTCTGACTCTCTCTCTCTCTCTCTATGTGGGGGATTTTACAGGATGCCTTAGGTTCTGGAAACTGTGATCAAATTCGTATTTTGATGCGATTTCTAACTGCTATGGTACGTGTGTTGTTGTAAAGGTTTTGTTAAGTGGAAAAGGACTGGCATGTTTGCTTTGAATTTTAATTTTTCATTTTGAGCCAAAATTCTGAGAGGATAGATGACTTGCCTGTTTTTCTACATCTGTGCCACCAAGACCTTGTAGGAAAATATGTTGGAAGAAGTTATAAATTAAATCACATGTAACCATGTGATGTGGCTATATAACATGTTTCTTGGTGGATAGTGTTCACTTATTGTGGATGTGATGCATAATATGTAGAGTGTGTCTTAGAATCTTTTTACAACCCTGTTATGTGTAAAGAGTGAAGATGAGGGGTTTTGCTTGCTTTTGGTATGATCGCATGAAGTGTATGTTTTGCATAAAGCTTATGATGCTTTACTAGGTGCCACCACATGGGCTGGGCTGGGCTGGCTAATAAGGAAAACCATACCAGCTAATCATATATACAAAAGATCAGAGTTCTTATAAATTTATGAATTTGAGGATCATTCATCCAGATGGAGATATTAAGTCCTGCTGTTTTTCATTATTCTCTCAGGATATTGACTTAGATATTAGATTTTTTTGAGATAAGGTTTTAATGTTTATTTATTTAAGATTTTGCAAATACCTAATATTGTGAGAAAATTGTTAATTTTGTTCTTTAATCTATGTCCTTCAGATGTGTAGCAAAGTTCTACAACCTGGTTCGCTTGTAGTTGTTTTTGAAACATTATTATCATCAGCTGCAACTACAGTTGATGAGGAGAAAGGAAATCCCTCATGGCAAGCATGTGCTGATTTTTACGTAACATGCATCTTGTCTTGTCTCCCATGGGGAGGTGCAGAACTTGTTGAGGTGATGTATATTTTGGTGCTTTGGAGATAGTTTTCCGAAGTTTGCTGACATGATTTCCTGTTACTTTGGATCTTATACTTATTACTGGTGTTATTGCTTATTTTATTTTGTTTTTCTGTACAAACTGGATATATATTTTTTAATTTTGCTGTTTATTTATGTCAACAAGGCTACTCTGGACGTTTTGGAAGATCTTATAACTTATTATTGGTGTTACTGGTTTTTTCACTTATGTTTGACATTTGGAACAGAAATTTAAATAATTTGGTAAGCTTTAACCTGGGGTTTTGATTTCATTAATTGTCTATAATTTATTGGATGTAGTGAAGTGAATATGGAGCAGTGTATCTGATTCTTTGGTTGTAGGAAGCAATTACATTGTTGGTAATATGCTTGCACTTTGGTTTTCGACTTTTTTGGATTTTAATTTTTATAAGCTTAGGCAGCATTAATAATTTACTAGCTTTGGTGATAGTTGCTTGTTACTGTATTCTACGTGTGTTTTGCTTACTTCTTTCTCAGCTTCAGAGTTGAATTGTCCTCACTCAAAATGCACATGAGTTTATCCATTTTCTGTCAGCTGACAATACTTATTAATGTTCAGCAAGTCCCTGAAGAAATTGATAGGGTCATGGTTGGCTTAGAAGCCTATTTAAGCATTAGAAGGCGTGCTACAGACACTGGTTTGTCTTTCTTTGAGGAGGATGATGATGAGTCTGGGAAGGGTGTTGTTGAAAAGGTATGGTCTCTGTATCATTGATAATTCTGCTGGGATTTTGTTGTTTTAAGTGTTATATGCTATAACAATTTTCTTTTAGGAACAAATTCTTGCATTTCGATATCAATCATTAGATTTTGAAATGTAGTTCAAGGTGTGTTTTCTTGTTGTGCATACCTTCTTGCCCATGTAACTAACACCATTATTCTTTTCCAATTGAACTAGGAAAATCAAATGTTTTCTGTGTCAACTATAGCACTATATGGCTTGTGACTAAAACATCAACTACTTGTGTCCTATGCTTCTATTGTACACTTTATAAATGAACTGCAGTGTAGCATATATAACTTGCAAAGCTGTAAAGAACAGCACAGGAAATACAGAATTCTTATAATGTACTAAGGATTCATGCTTTTTCAGATTATAAAAATTAGGCTGTGAAGATTTTCTAAGCATAGTTCTTCAGAATGGCAATGAAGTTATATATCCTTCTTCGAGTCCCTATCTATCTTCAGTCCTATTATAATTTTGAGTTACTTATTTACTATTAAGCATTGCTAGGATGTTGTTCTGATCGCATGAGTTGGATGAGATATCAAAGCATTTATCACCCATACTCCTAAAACTGAGTTTTTACATCATCAACTGGAGGAGGATACATTTGTGAAAGAAACCAATGATCCTTTCTTCAGATGCTACTATTATTGTTTGGCATTCATTCTTCTATAAGGCTTTGGCCATGCACAATCTACTGAACAAAATTTTAGTTTTTGATTTATCTAGGATATCCCTTTGCTTCATCAATGTGTTTTGATTATTTATGTTCAGGATTTCTTGGAAGATTTGTGGGAGCGGATTCAAACCCTATCAAACAATGGATGGAAAGTTGATAGTGGTAATGTTACTTTTAGCTCACTTTATTTCTTTTTCAGTTCATTCATTAATGAGATAGTTCAGTTTATAGTGGTAATAGGTCCATGGAGGATGGATATTAAGCTAACCAACATTTACTCATTATTATTTTATTCTTTTGGTTTGTTGTTGAAAATACTTTGAAGAACTTTCATTATAACTTCTTGAAGTTACTTGCAGCATTTTTATTTGATTTTTGTTATTTTACTTTTGTATATGATTGATTTTATATTTCCAAAATTAGCTATGAAGGGTTTTTCTAATCACTGAAACATGTAGAGATAGAAGAAAAAAATGACTTTTGTGACAACTAATACTTTCTTTCCAATTTGATATCTCAAGTGTTCGCTAAAGATGAGTGCTACTTCTAGATCCTACAACCTTGGGAGTTAGGAAGCTTGTAGATTATAATATCTCAAGTATGTGTCCCCAAGGGGATTTCTGTTGGATCAAATCTTTCGCTTTGACAGAAGCTTTTCTACCTGGTGAAGAATAGCCTTTGTGCTGTTGACCTCTAAAAGTAAAAGCTTTTACCATTAAGCACAACCCCTTGGGGTTCTACAGAAAAGTGATGCTTAATTGTGAATTTTAACAGAGTGCAATTGAACAATTATTGATTCACAATATTCCTTATTGTGATTGATTGAATTAGTTGTACACTAATCCATCTTCTGTTTCATGATTAACTCTTGTGATAAAAGCTATTATTTTTTGCTCTTCTTGAGCTTGTGTTCTGTACTTTTACTTGCCAGTTCCAAGGCCTCACCTTTCATTTGAAGCTCAACTGGTTTCTGGGAAGTCTCATGAATTTGGGGCAATAAACTGCCCTGAGCAACCTAATCCAGCTTCAACGTTTTCTGGGACAACTTATGGTGAACAAAAGCATGAAGCAGAGTTGAAGTATCCTCAAAGGATACGCAGGCTTAATATATTTTCGACAAGTAAGAGTGAGGTAGTAATATTAAAGTAATAGAAATGTATATGAAAAATTTTAGAATTTCAAAGGTATTTGTAATATTTTTCAAATTGATGATGCGTCAATTCGATTTTTTTATTATTTTATTTTTTAAAAGTTATATCATACAGTATGATACAAAATTCAACTACTATGATAGGAACTTGTACATGATATTAATCCTAGATATTGGACTAGAAGAAATTACTTACATATTAATCCTGTTCAAAATTATAATGCTTTATGATATTTAGATTCTGAATTTATACAATTTCAGCATGTTTCAGACTGTTAACAGTTTTTTTAAATACATGTCAACCTATTGATGTTCATTATGATTTATTCATGGGTGAAAATATAATATTTTTTTTCTCTTTTTTGCCATTTTGTTTGGATGACAGGATATGCAACCTATTGATCGCGTCATTGTGGAGGAGTACTTGCTGGATGTGCTTTTGTTCTTCAGTGGCTGGTTTGTCGATGCCTTTGATAATTATTATTATAGTTTTGATTATGGTGTCTTCTTTTTTATTGATTGGATAGATAGTACTCTAATTATAAGTGAGTTTGATGTTAACAAAAACTTCTCATCTTTGCTCTGTTGAATCACAATACAATCGTTGTATATTGAATGGATGTTCTCAGGAAGAGGATATCTTTCTTCTTCTCTAACACTAGAAATAATTGTCATTATGTATGTCTTATATTCAATTTTGACTAAGTTGTTGCATTTATCATGACTTAACACATATGGTCTGCAATTAGCATTGGCTGCTTGTTCAATATTATGTATCTTGTTTTTCATTAATGTATTTTTTTAGTTTCTTATCAAATAAATAAATAATATGAAGTGTTGTTTCATAAATCTTCTTCTAAAGGTTTATTCTTCTGGCTTCTGGTTTCTGCTGTTTTTTGCTTGTGTTGATAAAGGTTAGCTTGATTTTAAATTCCTGGTTTTGAGCTTCTGCTTATTTCTGGAAAGTCTTTGCAAAAAGAAACTTAGTGATCGACTCATTTTCTATCCATTTAATCTTTTTTTTGGAGGTCTTTTGGCCATTCTTAATTTTTATGTTTCTTGATTCATGCAAAGCTAGTCGAAAGGAATGTGCTTCTTTCATGGTCAGTTTGCCTGTGCCCTTCCGATATGAGTATATTATGGCAGAGACCATCTTCTCACAGGCAAGGAAGAACCTTTGAATAAATTCTTCAACTTTACCTTTTGCTATTTGTGAATAAAGTGAAAATCTATTGTATTGCAACTTTGGGGTCAAGGGTTAATATATGTTCTAAAATTTTGATTTCTTGTCCTTAACTGTTTAATAAGTTCTACAGTTTGTGAATATTGTTGTAATCTCATTTGAAAATTGGAAAGGGATTGCCCTCTAGAATCCCAGCCCTCAACCTCTCACTGTCACTTGTCTGAATCCTGAAAAGTATTGCAAACATGATTGCTTTTTATTTGATTGCTGAGACTAGGTGCACATAGGAAACATGTCAGTTTCAAATTTGTTTATTCTTTTGGGATTGTGAAAATGAGATGCTGATGAATCAAAAAGTTTGATTTCCTTAATTGCTACAAGATGATTCTTCAATGCTAGTTTATTTGGTTTACGTTAAAAAGTAAAATGTTAAATCTTACACGGAAAGCTGGAATTGAAACTTGCTGCAGGTTGAAGGCCCAACATAGTATCCTGGCTAACAATGGTTTATTATTTTACTTGCAGTTGCTTTTGCTACCTCAACCCCCATTCAAGCCAATATATTACACATTGGTTATTATGGATCTCTGTAAGGTAATATGGAATATTGCGTAAATCATGTCTGTCTTTTTGTCTTCTTTTCCCAAATGTTTTGGGAAAGCAACTTTTCCAAGGCAGTTAGTTAAAGTTTCTGAAATGAGATTTAATGCACAGGCTCTTCCTGGGGCCTTTCCTGCAGTTGTTGCTGGTGCAGTCCGTGCACTTTTTGAGAAAATAGCTGACTTGGATATGGAGTGCCAGACACGGTTTATTACATGGTTTTCACACCACCTGTAAGTGTGGAACCTATAATATCTACCTGTGCAATATTGACATTCTGTTGCAGTGACTTGATATTCCTGCTTTCTTAGATAGATGGGTTCTCTTTATTCCTGTGAATACTTGTTCCACTGTTGTTTTATCTTTTTTTGGGATCAAATACATATTTTTGTTTTTCTATCAGAAAAAGAAAATTGTTAACCTCCATACTTTTTCTTCTTACTGATGGACCTTTTAGTTGGTGTGTGTTTATTTTTTTATGGCTTCTCTTTTGGCAGATCAAACTTCCAATTTATCTGGCCTTGGGAAGAATGGGCTTATGTCTTAGAACTCCCTAAGTGGGCTCCACAACGATTGTTTGTTCAAGAGGTGTTGGAAAGGGAAGTTCGTCTATCATACTGGGACAAAGTTAAGCAGGTAATTATCTAACACCTGGGAAAATTTATAGACAGACTTATCCAAAACTGATGCAGTAAAACGAGTGTGAATGAGTCTGTACTCTGTATTAAATGTTCCAATAAGTAAAGTAGAGCATTATTCAAATTTAGGAATGAAATGGTTTACATAATTCTTGTGTCCAAACTTTGCAAATTGGTAGTCTTGATTTTTGCAGGTACAAGATCAGGATGCATCTTTTTTTAATCTAAACTGAGCATAGAACCGTACATGGTTCCAGACTTTGTATTCAGTCTATCATCTTAATACTTGAGCATTTTGTTGCTGGGATGTCAATCTGGTTACTCTGAACTTTGCTTGGAGCTCACCATGTTGAACTCATATTAAGGAGCTGTGGGCTCAGCTTGATAACTGAGCTGTGGCTGGGAGTTCTTTTGTAGGCAATGCCAGAGCAGACGTTGGTCTGGTTCAATGTTTACCAATTTATAGCCTCATGAGTAGTTATAATCAAAGTTCAATGAACAATTGGGATTATAATTTGAAAGTAATTTTAGAGTATCTCTATTTCTCCCATTTAAATAAAGAAATGCTATAAGTGTTGGCTTGGGAAATGGTTTATGAACAAACTCTTAACATATGTGATTGTTGATAATCTTATTCTGTTAATTGTGTTTGGCATGCTTTTACTTCTTTTTAACTTGTTTTCCTCTTTATATATATTCATATAGAGCATTGAGAATGCCCCTGCTTTAGAAGAGTTGCTTCCCCCAAAAGGCAGTCCAAATTTCAAGTACAGTGTGGAAGATGATCAAGAAAAATATGAGGAATATACACTTTCTGCAGAACTAACTAGTAAGGTCAAAGGAAGGCAAAGTGCACGTGAAATAATTGCATGGGTAGAAGAAAGCATATATCCTGTTCATGGTTTGGAAGTAACCCTCAGTGTAGTGGTACAGACACTTCTTGATATTGGATCCAAGAGTTTCACTCATTTGATCACTGTCTTGGAGAGGTACGGCCAAGTCATTTCAAAAATTTGTCCTGATCAGGACAAGCAAGTGATGCTGATAGCAGAAGTGAGTTCTTACTGGAAGAACAATGCACAAATAACAGCCATAGCAATTGATAGAATGATGGGTTACCGTCTTATTTCTAATTTGGCTATTGTGAGATGGGTCTTCTCTCCAGCGAACATTGACCAATTTCATACATCTTATCATCCATGGGAGGTATATGATCACAGTTCTTTATGAGTTGTTTTTTCCAAATGAATTGTGTGATTTTTTTTTTTCTACTGATTGTATGGTTTTTCTTCTCCTGCATGAGAATAATGATATCAATCTAGCAATTTCAATTACAAAAATATGGGAGAGCAGAACTTCCTTAAAATTAAGTAGACAAGAACAGTTATCTTAAAATACCAGTCAAAATATTACATGCTTTAACCTTAGCAAAACAAGTTCAACAATCATTCTCTATAAACAATTGAGATGTGAACATTTAGTATTTTTGCCTTAAGTAGTACTTTCATATATCATGCTTTCGAATGTGTGAGTTTGATAAGAAACTTAGGAGAACCACAATTTAAAAACTAGTTATTAAGATTAGAGAGTTTAAGGCCGTATAAACCTTACATTAAAAACTCATATTTTTCAATATGGGATTCAAGTCTCATACTTTGCACTTAGAATCCTAACACACCACCACACTCCACAGCCCCGACACCCATGTGAGCTGGTTGTGCGCTAGCTCCCTACTAGCCTCAAGCGAATACTGCAATGTCGGCGTCATCACCCGTGTCATATGATTGCAACTAGGAGACGTGGTGATAACTTTGATATCAAATTATATGAACCTTTGGTGAACCACACTTCAAATGCTAGCTTTTGAGATTGGAGAGCCTAAGAGTATATAAACCCCACACTAAAAGTTCATATTTTTCAATGTGGGATCTAAGTCCCATACTTTGCACTTGGAATCTTAATAGAGTTCCTCTTAATTAAAATGATCCAATTGAGAGTGGAGAAACAAAGGCTTTGTTGTTATTTATATTTTGATCTGAATAACAATGATTTTGCTAGCCTAAATTGTTAGGGTGAAAGCTTTTACTCCTAAACTTGAATACCACTTTGATGTTGTGGCTTGCTTGCATACCTATTAATCTGATGGTAGGACAACTTTTATTTTGTTTTCCCTTTAATTGTTTAGGACTTAAAAACTAGCTTAGCAGAATTGCTTTCCCTCTCAATATTTTTAGAATTATTTATTATTATGAACTCTCTTTTAAGTTTTATCTTCCCTGTCTCTTCTTCCCATTTCAATCTCTACAGATCCTCAGAAATGCAGTTAACAAAACATATAATCGTATCTGTGACCTAAGGAAGGAGATTGCATCTCTTAAGAAGGATGTTGCATTAACCCAAGAAGCCGCGGCAAAGGCCAAAGCAGATTTGGAGGCTGCTGAGTCAAAACTTACACTGGTAGATGGTGAACCTGTTCTTGGTGAAAACCCTGCAAGGACAAACCGTTTGAAATTACAAGCTGAAAAAACAAAGAAAGAGGAGGTATCAGCCCAGGAAACTTTAGAAGCCAAGGAGGCTCTTTTTGTTCGAGCAGTAGATGAGAATGAGGTATGTTTTATAAGATTAACTGTATTATCTCAGTTCTCTATCTTAGATCTCGCTGCTATTTTTTCACTACATTACTGTAATGTAATGAAGTGGATGCTGTCATTTGAGAATTTAAAAAATTTAGTGGGAACAAAGACAAAGAAGAAAGCTTAGATAGTCTCTTGATTATGTATGAAACTAGGTTATATACTTTGTGGCAAGAAAAAAGGGTATTCATTTAGAATTAGTGATCATGTCTTGATTCGTCTGATTTTAGCGCAAAGATGTTTAAATCAATGGGTTAGGCTATTAGATAAGGCTTTCTGTCCCCTCCCTCCCTTGAGTCTCTGTACATTGTCTTTGAGAATGAACAAGAAAAGAGACTACTGGTGACTGAATGGCAATGGTTATTACGGCCTGGGCAACAGTTAACCTTATTACTCCTTCAGACTTTCCTTGCATTAGTTGTCTGTGCGTTCTTATGTGATGTATAGCATTGATTTCTATATAGCATAATGATAGTTGTAAACTTGTAATGGCCTGTGTCATTTGACAATTGTGCTGGATATTTTAAAAGAGTCTGTATATTACTTGTCATCATGTACTTTTCTTTTATAAATTCAGGTTTCTATTCTTCTGATCTTAATTCATTAACTCTGCTTCTTATGTCGACTACAACTGGCATGTACAGTCGTTGTTCCTTTCTCTTTACAAAAGTTTCTCAACTGTATTGAGTGAACGCCTGCCTGATGCATCAAGAACTGGTACAATGCGGGAATTTAAGTCTGTCCCTGCAGATGCCATGGCCATTGACACTGAAGAATCATCAGCAATGGACTTGGACAATGAGAATGGAAGACCTAAAAACAGGTTTCCTCCTTATGCCAACCATCATCTTTTCTTTTATTTTTCCCATCTCATGTAATTACATTCAAGCTGATGTGATAGTTAATTTGCTTTATCACTTAATGATTCCAGTCAGTCAAACGGCGGGAACACAACTGATATTTACAACATAGGTGAAAAAGAGCAATGGTGTCTAACAACACTGGGCTACGTCAAGGCCTTCTCAAGGCAGTATGCTTCTGAGGTAAAACATTGCTATTTGTCTGAGTTTCTGTTTCCTTTTTCTGTGTGTCAAATTGATGGTGGTACACGTAGTGTGGCATGCAGCGATGCATTGAGGCCATGGATTTATTGCATGACTCACAACATGTTCCTGACATGTATATTTATCATATCATTTATGTTACTTCTATTCATTCTTCAAAAGAATCATAATGCCTACATGCTCAAAAAATAAAGTAATTTTGTCTCTGAGGAATTCAATTGCATTGGTGTTTCTATAATGGTAGATATGGCCCTGTATCAAGAAGCTGGAAGCTGAGGTACTAACTGAAGATGTGCATCCTCTTTTCCGTAAAGCAGTTTACTCCGGACTAGGTTGGCCGATCAACTAAGTCTAGTCTGGTAATTCATTGTTGTAAGTTACAAAATTTTAAGAGTCTTTTGTCTAACGTAGATGACATAGACAGATGAAAGGGAAAGAAACCATGTTTAGTGACAACGTTCAAGTAGGTCTCGATTTAAATCTGATTCAACTATCTGGTAGATTAATGAACAAAACAAAATATCAGCGGCTAAGATGATGAACGGATTATTCTGTGTAGAAATAATTATTATTTAGCTGTAGTATAGCTTTAGTCACAGAGCTGAGTGGTGATATTAGAGCAAACGTTGGTCTTGGACCGCAGTCTGCCATTAGAGTTGTATAATTGCTGTTGTAGAAACATGATTTTATTTTATTTTTAAGTCGGATATATCAGGTTTTATGTATAAAAGAATATTGTTGACAGTCAACCATGGATGGGCTGTCCCTCCGAATCAGGTAGCTGCATGTCAGGTGGTTGACTTCTCTTTTTTTGAAAGAGTGTTAAGTACATTTCGTCCTTGAGGTTTGGCCTAAATCCTTAGGTGCAGTAGAATCTGACAGTAACATTTAGGTCCTTGTCAGACACCAATTTTATCAAAGGATTTCATAAAAAAATATGTATATGAGAATAAAAATTGCCAGAATTATGAATAAATAAATGGATACTAAGCGAAATTTCTTTTAAAAAAAATTATTACAACTATGTTAATTATAAGAAAACAAAAAATTAACATGGAAGAGGTATTTAGTGTAGTTATTAATATCTTATAATGTATAATATGTATTTTATAATACAATAAAAAAATAATATGTATTTTGGGTTATATATGTATTTTTATTTTTTAAATGAAGATATAATAAAAATATATACGGTAAATTTTAAAATTTTGGATGTATTTGCGATTTTTTTAAAATTATGATTTGTTAGTTAAAATTTTTTATTATTTTAATTTTTTAGAAGACACATTTTATAATACAATATATAATATAAAAAATTTGGTATTTTATATATATATTATACGATGCAAGATTTAACTATCATAGTATAAAAAGAGGATTTTACATATTTCTTATTTGACAAGGACTTAAAGTGTTATTGTCAGATTCTATTGGACTAATCATATTTTTGGCTAAAACCCAATAATCAAATGGCTTTCTTATTTGGTTTGTTGTCCATCTCACACCAGAAAGGCTAAATTTCGGAGATGGAATTTTCTGATTGACAGTGAAGTAAGATAATTTGGTTGATGAAGTTTAGGAATAAAATCACAATGAAATGAACATTTAGCTTACACTTTCTCTAAATTTATCATAATTAATATCTTAAGAGGGATATTATGCGTATTCATTTTAAGTACATAAATATCCCTCTTAAGATACACCTGCCAAATCCAAAACATTAAACATACATCAATCTCATTTTTTAAAATTGTTTGGAACAATGATGCCAAAAATTAAGTTCTGTGAATTACTGTAAATATTAAATTTGTGTACCTGGATTCAATTCCGATGAAGCCCATTCGAATCAAATGCAAGGTGTTGACGTTAGTCGATTTTCACGATACTATTTGCCCACATACTGATTTTCATTGGGAGACAGGGTTTGTGCTTTTTGTTTTTGCAAGAGAGGAAGGGAGAATTCTTTTCTTTGATAAAAATAATGTAATGTTGTTACTAGGAAGAGGCACTTTTTAGACAATTTATAAGTGTTCAATTGCCCTCCAACTCTCTTCTAATAACTACCCTCAACAGTCAAATTCAACCGGGTCAGGTGGACCCGGACCAATAAAAATTATTAAAAGTATTTAGATTATTTTTCTAATTAATTTTCTTCTCATGTAAATATAAACTTGTCAAGAGGTTTTGTCTAATACAATGTTTTATACCTTAAAGAAAGTAACACTTTGTCTATATAGATTTTAATAACTATTAAGAGTTAATCACAACATTGCCAACAATAAAACTAAAAAGTAATTGTCAATCCTAAAATATGGAGGTGCTGATAGTGAGATTAATGACACGTCAAAGTGAATAATCAGAAAGAGAAAATATATTTTTTGAGATGTAAGTGTAATATTTTTAAACCTTGAGAGGGACAACTGTTAACTTTAAAATATAAAAACTCTAGATGGTGAGATGAAAAAGTAATTTTTTACAACTAAGTTAGGAAAAAAATTATTAGTTTTTAAAACTAAAGTGGAAAAAGAGAATAAACTATTATTTCTTTAAATAAAATTTCTATCTAACATTTTTACCCCTGACAATAATAGTTAAATTTAACAGACAAATGAGTATTTAATTTTTTTAAAGTTTATGTGTGAAAGTTGAGGATGCACTAAACGTTAGATGAGAATATACCTTTCGGGTTTTCTGTTTTTTTTTTTTTTTCAATCAAGTTGGAAACATTTCTAATAGGCTTGCATGTTAGCAGTGCTTTTTATGGTTCTAAAAATCAATGAAAAATTTTAATAAAGCCTTTTGCAAAAAAAAAAAAAAAAAAAGATTCATATTTAGAAACAGGCTTTTGTTTTTTGTTTTTTAACTTTGAAAACACTTATACTATCAAAATCAATGAAAAATTAAAATAAAAAAATTTTCAAATTTATTGGGTCATTTATATTCCCTCCTCAAATTAGTATTTTTGCTTTAAAAAAATATATCTATTGTTTTATATTTTTGTTTTTGTTGTGATCTGAAGTCTCACATCGCTCCTGTTCTGTCTACTGAGCTTGTATATAAGCAGGGGCCAGAAACCCTTAATTCAATAGACGCGTTTTAAAGCAGTGAGGGTCTAAAGCCTAAAACGGACAATATCTGTTGGGCTGTTTATAACACGTTATCAGCACGATAGCGATGTGGGGTGTGTTGTGACCTAAAGTCTCATATCGCTCTCGTTCTGTCTACTGAGCTTGTATATAAGCAGGGGCCAGAAGCCCTTAACTCAATAGACGCGTTTTAAAACCGTGCGGACAATATTTGTTGAGCTGTTTATAACACATTATCAGCACGATAGCGATGAGGGGGTGTGTTGTGACCTGAAGTCTCACATTGCTCCCGTTCTGTCTACTGAGCTTGTATATAAGCAGGGGCCATAAGCCCTTAACTCAATAGACGCGTAATAAAACCGTAAGGTCCTGAAGATCAAAGTGGACAATATCTGTTGATGGTGGTCCATGCAGGTTACGAACCTGCGGGGTTGGAGCCTGAAGCTCCCCCCCTAATAGACGCGTAATAGAAACTGTGAGCCCCTGAAGTGACAAAGCGGACAGTATCTGTTGAGTGGTGGCCCATGCAGGCCTGAAGCCTGCCCCTCCCTTAATAGACGCGTTTTAAAGCAGTGAGGGTCTAAAGCCCAAAGCGGACAATATCTGTTGGGCTGTTTATAACACGTTATCAGCACGATAGCGATGGGGGGGTGTGTTATGACCTGAAGACCTGAAGTCCCACATCGCTCCCCGTTCTGTCTACTGAACTTGTATATAAGCAGGGGCCAGAAGCCTTTAATTCAATAGACGCATTTTAAAGTCGTGAGGGCCCGAAGCTTAAAGCGGACAATATCTGTTGGGTTGTTTATAACACGTTATCAGCACGATAACGATGAGGGGGGTGTGTTATGACATAAAATCCCACATCGTTCTCGTTCTGTCTACTGAGCTTATATATAAGCAGAGGCCAGAAACCCTTAATTCAATAGATGCGTTTTAAAGCTGTGCGGGCCTGAAGCCCAAAGCGGACAATATCTGTTGGGCTGTTTATAACAGTTTTCAAATATTTTTATGTTTTTCTTTTTGTTCTTTTTTAAAAATTTAAATTCCATCCCTTTCTTTCATGGAAGAAAAGAAGTAAGAAAGGTTGTCAAAACTCAAAAGAAAGATATTGATTTCACGTTTTTTGACTGGTTAATGATCAAGTTTTGTTTCTGTTGAAAGATTTTTTTCTTCATGACGCAGAAGGGGGTTTGGTAGAAGAGAAACTTATTTTCATAGGATAAGAGGCTGACATATCAAGCCAATGCTCCCAAAGGTTACCCTCTAACCTCTCTCCACCTCCCCCTCTTCTCTTAAGTTAGAATCTAAATATTATTGTAGATCCTTGCCTACAAACATGGGATTTTCAGTCAAGTGGTCAATTAACATTATATTTGAGCAAGCTTGCCCTAATGATCTACTGTTCTAATCCCTTGAATGTTAGTATTCTATGAAAGCAGAATCATGTTATTTTGCTGCCCTTTCAATGTTTACTGCCAAAAGTTTCCAAGATATCTCGTTCTTATTTTTCATAACTGGCTAAGGCTCTTTTGTGATCTTTCTCTTATTTTTGAATTTTGCCTAAAGATCTTCCTCTCTTGCTGTGGACATCTGTTCCTCCATTGTAAACATTAGTTCTCATTATTACTATACTGTTCTTTTCCTTTTAAAAAAAAAAAGGGTAAAGTTCTATATTTTCGAAAACTTGATATTCTCTATGCAGAGTTCATCATTTTGAATAAGCTCCATTATTGTTCACAGTGTCCGGTAAGGAGATTAGCCCCTTAGGGCAGCTGCACCATATCAAAAATTATGTCATGAGAAGGATACTCAAAAAATTAGGAAAGTTCTTGTGGAGAGAGCTGAAATGGGGTGAAAAGAATGGCAAGAAAAGCAGGAGCATTGGTAGGATTGAGAACTCTCAAGTACTTAGCTCTACCTTTTATTTTTTGAAAGAGAAGTTTTGAAAAAATAATTGAGCTGATTTAAATGCAATAATGCTCTTTCAGTTGTATATGTATGCTTCATAGGTTTATCAACTGTAATACATTGCTGTACTACGGATTTTTGTGTTCTACTTTCAGGTGGCATCATCTCTTGCTTAGATTCCATGCTTTTACATGTCTTCCTTTGATGAAGGATGAAATTCTTGAAGTGGCTGGGAAAATATACAAAGCAGGAATGTCTCTCTTCGTAATCGAAGACACAGAAAAAGAGTTTTGTCTCCATAGGTTTTGCAAAAGAAATTGCGAGAGTCGCTCAAGGTGTGCAATGTTTTGCTTTAAACGATACCATTTGTTCTTCGTTTGCATAAGATGCTTAATACAAAATGTTTTCTGCGGGAAAATATTATTACTTGCCAAAATTTTCGCATGCTGTTATTTGACTTATTTCAATAACAACCAAGGATGCTTTATCAGCCTTAAAGAACACATGATTTTCTAAAATTTTTTGGGGAGCCTTGAAGGGCAGGATTTAAGGGACACATGTCTTAATCAATGGGTGTAATTAATTTTAAAAACTTATCCCTCCTCGTTCTAAGTTTTAAAAAGTTACATGTTCTTTTTTAAAGTTTATTTTTCAAAACCAAACTTTTTTGACAGTCTTCTTTAGCCCACGAACTCTCTTTCTCGACACGCTTTCACTTCGACCGAAATTCCCCCGTTGTTGCTTCGTTGTACATGAAAACGAAGAGCTGAAATTGTTTTTTTCTAGACAAAGAATCGTCTTTTCCAGCCAAGATGAGTCCGAAAGAAGGGAGAGAGAGAACCAAAGGGTGCCTATTGCTAGAGAGGGTGAGGTTTCATAGGAAAATTGAAACTTTAGGGGGAAAATAAACTTTTTAAAATTTAACCTAAAAAAATTATTAATTTTTTAAACTAAGAAGGAAAATAATATAAATTTTAATATTTTCTAATATCCCCTATAATTAACAAATTTTATTAAATTTAACGATTTATAGGTAAGTGTTTAGATTTCTAAAACCCCACATATGTGTGTGAAAACGGGGCTAAACCTTGGGTGAAAATAAGTTTTTTGACCTTCTTAATTCCTAGTTTTTGCCACCTATAATAATTGAGTCATAAAGATAAACTTCATATATTAATTTAATTGAGTTGATCATAAGTAATATACAAAAACTATTGTCAAAAATACATGTACTCATTTTTTTGAAATATTATAGTATAATAATGTTTTATATATATATATTTTAATACAAAAATAATATGTTATTATATAATTAAATATTAATTTATTTTTAATTTAAGATCATTCAATTATAATACATTATCTATATATTTATTCATGTACTCAGAAGAATGCATATAAGGTTTTATTGGTTTAGTATCTATTTAAAAAAAAAAAGAAAACCGAAAACCAAAGTAATTGTATAAAACCTTAGGGGTGTGCATGATATTTACCTCCTACTATAAAAGTATTATATAGTAAAATTAAATCAACCCTAGGTGACAGGCCGCCACACATCATCTTCTTCTTCTCTGCCTTGAAATTTTACACTGAGGCGGTATCTCTGCTCTGAAGAGCCACCATCACAGGCGGCACCGTTTCTTTCATCCGAAGGCGTCACTAGCGGAAGAGCCTCCATTACCAGCGGCACTGATACTAGCACACACCGTCACAAGCGGCAGGTAAGCAAACCTATTTCTCTCGACTCTTTAAACTATAATTTCAGCGTGATTTGTGTGTTAATCTTCTTTGTTCCTATCGTACGCAGGAAAAAATGTCTTGTTTTTGTTACTGTTGATCTAATCACTATATTTACATTCAAAATGTTATTTTCAGGAAGAACAAAAGGGAAACGATTGATTGAATCTTTTTTTTTTTCTAATTTTCTGTGTTTGTGATGTTTTTAATGAAGTTTATTTTATTATGTAGTAAAGTAGTTAAGTTTATTCTTTGATTGTTGTTGATCAAAATGTTGCAGAAAATAAACTTTTGAGTTTGAAATATGGAGTTAAATTTTTTAAAATTTCAATTTCTTAGTTTTTATTAGTGTTTTGTTCAGTAGCTTGTGTTGCTGTTTTGCATGTCCAAGTCTAGTTCTTTTCTTTAGCGGTAGTTTAATATGGTGTTTTGATAGTCTGGCATAACTGAAAGCAGAAGTCTTGCATAACATAGTTTGCTAGTACGCACATACTTGGCGTTACTGTACTTGGAGTTTGTCGATGTTATAATGCATTTTAGGTTTATTTTTTATTATCTTTTGGTTTCCCTTCAATAGAAGGATGAATATTTGCGGCATTTTTTATAGATTGTTAGCTTGGTTTTTAGTTTTTTCTGGATCCTTGTCAATAATCCAATTTTTTACTTGCAAATTTATACTTTCTTATAAAAATAGTATGATATATTTTAGGGAATGCTTCAATACCAACATCAGAACTTTGACCAGCCAGCTAATCTAAGGGCTGAGAGAGCCAGTGTTTTATTGCTTCTATCATGCTTTAAGTAGTAATAGTTTTGTGTGCTCTTGTCATGAATAGATTTGGATTTCTAATACCATGGTGGCTTGCAAGCTATGAATATATTGTTGTGTATATATATTCCTCTGCTGTTTCTAATTACTTTATTTTCTTACATATTACCTTTTAAATCTTCACAGGCAAGTGCTTGAAGATGGTGCAATATAATTTCAAGAAGATTACTGTTGTTCCTAATGGAAAGGATTTCATTGACATCATTCTATCCCGTACCCAACGTCAAACACCGACTGTTGTTCATAAAGGATATGCCATTTCTCGGCTCCGTCAGTTTTACATGCGTAAGGTAAAATATACGCAACAAAATTTTCATGAGAAACTGTCTACAATCATTGAAGAGTTTCCACGTCTAGATGATATCCACCCTTTTTATGGAGACCTTCTGCATGTGCTCTATAATAAAGATCACTACAAGCTTGCTCTTGGCCAAATAAACACTGCAAGGAACCTCATCAGCAAAATTTCTAAAGATTATGTGAAGTTGTTGAAGTATGGTGACTCGCTTTACCGTTGCAAATCTCTAAAGGTTGCTGCTCTTGGTCGAATGTGTACTGTAATAAAGAGAATTAGTCCTAGTCTGGCATATTTAGAACAGATCAGACAACACATGGCAAGGCTTCCTTCAATTGATCCAAATACAAGGACTATTTTGATTTGTGGGTACCCTAATGTTGGAAAGAGCTCATTTATGAATAAGATTACCAGGGCTGATGTGGATGTCCAGCCTTATGCTTTTACCACAAAGTCACTCTTTGTAGGTCATACTGATTATAAGTATCTGAGGTATCAGGTGATTGATACCCCAGGTATTTTGGACCGGCCATTTGAAGATCGTAACATTATTGAAATGTGCAGTATAACAGCGCTGGCACATCTACGAGCTGCTGTGCTGTTCTTCTTGGACATCTCAGGATCATGTGGATACAGCATTGCCCAGCAGGCAGCTCTTTTTCACAGCATTAAGTCTCTGTTTATGAACAAACCCTTGATTATTGTCTGTAACAAGACTGATTTGCAGCCACTGGAAAATATATCTGAGGAAGACACGAAATTGGTTATGGAGATGAAAGCTGAAGCATTGAAAACTGTGATGGCTTCAGGAGGAGAACTTGAAACTGATGAGGGGGTGCTATTGACCATGAGCACTTTGACTGAAGATGGGGTTAGTTTGGTGAAGAATGCAGCTTGTGAGAGGTTATTGAATCAAAGGGTAGAAATGAAGATGAAAACCAAAAAGATAAATGACTGTATGAATCGGTTTCATGTAGCAATGCCAAAGCCACGGGACCAGAAGGAAAGGCCACCTTGTATACCTCAGGCAGTTTTGGAAGCTAAAGCCAAGCAAGCAGCTGAACACGAAAAGAGGAAGACAGAAAAGGATTTGGAGAACGAGAATGGTGGTGCTGGTGTATATTCTGCCAGTCTGAGAAAGAATTATATCTTGTCCAATGATGAATGGAAAGAAGATATAATGCCTGAAATTCTCGATGGCCACAATGTTTATGACTTTGTTGATCCAGATATCTTGTTAAGGCTTGAAGAGTTGGAACGGGAAGAAGGTTTTAGGGAAATAGGGGAAGATGATGATTTTGAACAGGATGGTAATGAACTATCCCCAGAAGAGCAAGAAGCACTGGCAGAGATCAGGAGAAAGAAAAGCTTGCTCATTCAACAACATAGGATCAAGAAAAGCACTGCTGAGAGTCGGCCCACAGTACCTAGAAAGTTTGACAAGGAAAGGAAGTACACGACACAGAGAATGGGGAGGCAGCTATCATCTTTGGGACTGGATCCTTCTTTGGCAATGAATCGTGCCCGCAGCAAGTCTAGAGGCCGTAAAAGGGAGAGGTCACCTGACAGGGGAAATATTAATAATGGTGATGCTATGGATATGGATGTGGACCAACCAAACAAGAAGCTGCGGCTGAGGTCCATGTCCCGGTCAAGGTCAAAATCACGACCTCCTGGTGAAGTTGCCCCAGGAGAGGGCTTCAAGGACTCTGCTCAAAAGGTCAAGGCAATCAAACTGGGCAAGAAATCTGTTAAGAAGAGGAACAAGGATGCTCGTCGTGGAGAAGCTGACAGAGTTATTCCTACATTGAAACCAAAGCATTTGTTCTCTGGAAAACGCTCCATTGGAAAAACCCAAAGACGGTGAAGTTCAAGGTATATAACTCATGCATTGATCTTAATTAATTTTTTCCAGTATCTATTTACCCATCTTCAGCTCCTTAATATCTCCATGCTTAGGTGTTTATTGTATTACATACATATATAAATACGTGTATAATTATTTTGATCAATAGACTTGATCTTCTTCTCTAATTGTTTAATTATTCATACCGAGGTACTAGTTTAAGACTATCATTTTATACCAAGCGTGTCAGAATAATCTTCCTAATTATTTGTTTGTTGTACGTTTATAAGGGCTATGTCGGGCATCCTTTTCAGCTTGTCAGCTATGGTATGGATATGGCTTTCGCTCTTGCAAGTGAGAATGGTGTATGTCCAGCAGAGGTGCTTGGATCATAGTACTGTACCTGCTGATCAAAATTTTGGCCTGAGGTTTTGACCTTGGAATTTTTTTTCTTCTTTTTCTCCTGAGAATTTCTTCTGTTACAGAAATTTTGAATCCGGATATTCTCTAACTTATGATGTTGCCTTTTTAAGTTTATAGCTCAAAGTCTTTAATGTGACTTGGTGAGCGATTTCCTTGATATTTTATTTGAGATAAAAGTTGTCAGATTATTATACTGTCATAATTGCGTTGTCATTTATGTTGCCCTGGTTTATTTCCATTGAAAGCATTCAAAATATGGCAGTACTGATTCTGAAACAAGAAAAATAATATGCTTTGAATGCTTAGAGCAAACTAATTAGAACTTCTTGCGGAATCCAGCTCAATTTCCTCCGTCTTAAATCAAAGAAAGCATGTCCATTATCGGAGAGGCTATTCTGTCAGCCTCCTTCCATGACCTGTTGAAGTTGAATTCGCCCCAACTGCTTTAATTTGTGCGCTAAGAGCATATCCAAGTTGGACTCAACAAGTAGGAGCGAATACTGCTGAAGATTCATGCAGCGCTTTAGGGTGCAGAGGATCAATGAGTCTGAAAAGATGGCTTGTCGAGCTTCAGAACTTGTTGGTTGATCGCCCTGGAGATGAAGGTAGCATAAGTATGGTACTTGAACTCATTCCCACTTTTTATAGAGGTTTCATTGAATCCCTTAATTTCAATTCTCTGATGAAGTCTAAGATAAAGAAGATCACTATAAGGTTGTGAGAGATTGCAACTGTATTTGAAAGAGAATTCAGGGTCTGGAGGGTGGACCAGCAAAGTCGATGAAATGTAAATGATAGTTGTTGTAGAGTAGTTTGCAGCTCAAAAGAAATTCTACTTGAGGTACGGATGTCTCGACAAATAACTAGTGATTAGATAATTCCTCCTATTTGATACTTCATGAGAAAGAAGTTTTTTCAAATCAAATCAACAACTAAGCTCCCACCAAAAGGAGAATCAATCCAAAAAATTCTGCAAGATATTTTCACTGCTAATAGCTGAAATGCAATATTCCAATTCTGAATCCATCTCTAATGATCAATTCAATTTCCAGCACTTGTTCAATGAAACTAATTAGTTTCACTTAAATTAGCATTTATTGGCTTCACTTCCCTTTTGAATTAAATTAGAAACCAGCAGAGAAGCAAACAAAGAAATATTAAAACACCAAAATATATTTGAATTTCAGCTAAAATTCTGCAATTTTGCTTTTATGGCCTCATTAAGGGTATTTTTGTCCTTTCGTAAATAAACTTTGGTTATTTTTGGAATTCTTCGAAAAGTTGCCATTTGTGAGGGAACCCCTCATGACCCCTCATCCAAGAGTCAAACGAAACTCGCCTAAGTCGTAAACAAAAAGACAGTGAGAGCAGGTGAGGGCAAAACAAATTCCTCAACCACAACTATCTCTGAAATTTGAAATTTCTCTTTCCCGCGCTTTCTCGGCTTCCAAACGCCGGTAATCGCATCACTACTTCCTAATTTGACTTCTTTTGTTCATTGAATGTCGGCATTTCTGTGTTTGGCCTCGGAGAACCCAAGGACAAAACAACGGAAAACTTTATTCAATGCGAAAATTCACCATCTCTTTGGTTTTTTTTTTCCTCTCTTTATGCACTTGTTTCTTTGAAAAAATTAAATGAGCTTGTTTTCATTCTTTGATGCAGATGGAATCTTTGTACGTGAAACTCTATGATAGGTTCAACAAATTGAAGGTATCTGTTTCTCTTTTTCTTTTCATCTTTGTGTTTTTGTTAATTATCACCGAGAAATTAAGGAAAAACGTAGGAAATGTTTGTCCTTGCAGATTTGTATTAGAGAAAACAAGAAGCTGGTTTTATTATTATTTTTTAATTTTGTTGTGATTTTCAGAAGAAAAAATTCAGTGAATTTGAGGAAATTAGTAAAGATCAAGAATTGAAGTTTCTAAAATATGTGAATGGTACGTATTCTTCAGCTTAGCTAGGCAATTTTACAAATTATTGAGTTTCTCTTGTCTTGATATATTAAACTGCAAGAATTAAGCGCCACGAATGAAATGGAAATTTTGTGCATCTACTAGATTTGATTGTATATTATTTTGAAAATAAGTTTGATTGATTATTGGAAGCCAGTTGTGAGTTCTATCATCCGCACAATTTATGTCAATTCATTCACTTCTGGGCTGACAATTTTAAAATATATTGATGCAATTTCTTGTCACCAACTGGTTTATGCAATTTGTGTCTTGCACAATATAGGCTTAGATAGCAGCAATAGAATCTAACGAGACTTTGATATGTCTACTACTCCTGTGGGATATAAATATAACTTAGATAAAACAAAAAGAATGAAAAAGTCACTTGTCGGAACAGCTTGGGCTTATTCAGAGACATTCCTCGTGTAGAATTTTTGCAGGCTGAGGATTACCGTATAACAACTTAACATATATGAAGATCTGAAGTTACTGAGCTTTCTCAAGAAATCCTGTTAAATTTTCTGTTCTTCTCTTTGTTTTTGAGCTTGATGTTGGGGCCTATCAAAGGGCTTTTGCAGCATGTTTGTATTTTTAGGTTTTGTTAGCTCATAAATGTGTTTTCATTGCTTCAAAATGCAGCTTCTAGATATTTCAGTTAGTGTTGTTTTGATCATAAGCATTTATCAACTGCTTGTGTCTGTTGCCATCTTTGTAAGCATGATGATGACACTCTTAGTGTTTGTTCCTCTTTTGTAAGTCTTTGTGGATGAAAGAAAATATATTTGTAACACAGGTTTGTGTGACACTGCCAATATGATTCGAATTATTAAGTTTAAACTGGGATATTATTTGTGTCTGTTTAACTTCATGAACCGAAAAAAAAAAAGATAAAATTTCGCTTCATCTTATCTCTGTATAAAACATATGAAATGTTTGTCGAATTTAGTGGTTTTTCTTTTTTATATCTGGTTTGCCTTATTTACTAGAATTATAGGTCAAATTCAAATTTTTAGAAATCCTCAGTATTTTACTGTTTAATTCATATCATTGCAGCTGCAGAAGAGTTGATAGAATACTTGAGAAATGAAAATGACCAGTTACGTGCTCAAGTTAACAACTTGAGAACTGAAGTGGACTCCATCAGGCATCACTTTCAAAGCTTTCCTTTCTTTCTTTCTTTCTTTCTTTTTTCTTTTTTTCTTCTTGTTCTTCTATTCGTAGCTGCCGCTTCTTCTTCATTTACTCTTCTATCAATAACAGAACTCTGCAACATATTTACTTTCATTCCAGGTCCACCAACAATGAGCAAGTTGTTGAATACCAAAAACTTTTAACAGAAGAGAACCAAAAGAGTAAGAAATAAATGAGTTAATTTAATAGAATTTTTATGGTTAACTCTTCCTGTAGTGGTAAAATTCTGCACCTCGAGAACCCTACCTCATTCCATCTGGATACATTATATTTATATGAAAAATATCTCATGCTTATGAATGAAATAGAATTGATTCTGGGTAAGAAGGTTTGTGTGATGCCCAAGGTCTTTGATAATCATTGGTTTAACATATTGTTTACTATGACATTTCAAGTTGATCAAGTTATGTAAAAGATTCTGCTTTTAGTTTATACTTGGATTCGCTGTGAATTTCTTAGAAGATCTAGCTGACAGATACCACCTCGTTATGTAGGTTAAAACATTTAAATAAAAAATTACTGAATCTGTCCACTTTTGAAGTACTGAATGGCAGCAATTTGATACCCAAGCCTTTAAAAGTATTGGCTAGCAGCAATGTGTCCACCTGCAATTTGAACTTCAAATTGCTGCCACATTTTTTGATGAGTTCGTGTCTGAGCTCATTATTTGCTTTTGCCTTCAGATTCAACTTTTAGAGATTGTATCTAAATGGCTCTCTTGATGCCCAAGCTGTTTTTCTTATTTTTATGGCTCATGTCTTAATATTGTTTAATCATTTAGGGAAAGTGACTGATTAGAGTGTTCTTAAAGCTCACTATTTGTTGTATATGTTGGAAAATTATTTGTTAATTTTCTGGCCAAGTGTTCAAACCATGTTCATTGTTGAGGGTCTAACAAATGTGTAGATAAAGCTCTGTCCGAAGAAGTTGAGAGGCTCCAAAAGTTTAATCAAGAGAGAATTTCTTCATGCTTGAAGGATGACAAAAATGATTACATGCAGCTAAATACTCCTGAAGGTGCTCAAATTGCACCCGTAAAGTTGCCCATGAGCTCCTCTAAAAGAATGACAAGAAAGCGTAGCAGGGAAATTAGGACTGAGAGAGAAAGTACAATTATGCCTAGTTCTGGTGGCCAAGATGGTGCAATTGCAGGAGAATCAGAAAAGGATTTATCAAAAGAAACTGTGTCGAGTGGCGCTTTTGTATATGATCAGCTGGTATGCCATAAAACCCTATGCCTTTTGTGCCAAAATAATTAATTTCCTCTCTGACTGTTGTACTGTAATTTCCAGCCAGAATGCTGCAAAAGAGCTAACGACAAATCAGGTAGGTTTTGAAATTGAGACGTTACATCTTTTACTTGCACAATATGTTATTGGTGTTAATTTTTTTTTTTTTTTTTCAATTTAAGGTGATATACATAACATTAGTTCTGCCAACTGCCTTTTTCAAGCTCTTGTTGAATACTTAGTTGGCATGAAATTATCTGCACTTATCCATACTGATGGAGTAAGCATTTCAGCTCTGCATCAATCAAGTGGTAATTCTTAATTCTGGAATTCTTTCTAGTTACTTGAGTCTGCTTTTTCTCTCCATTTCAGTTCTGCTTAATTGTTTCTTTCCATTATTTCCAAATGTCATTTGAATTGTGTATTTATGTTTAATATTATCCAAATTAGTAAAGATCTTATTGGATGAAAAGGAAATATACATGAGTAGGAAGATACAACTCATTATAAAATCTTGAACAAAATCCAAAAATATTGAAATTCCACATCAAACCTATGAATGGGTAAAGTGAAGGCTATATTTTGATGGTGTGCTGTCCTAATTTTTTAGTATTCAATCCAAGGGATGGAATATGTACTTGGAAACAAAATCTTCTCTTGGGACACAAATGAAGGAATTTGAGTTTAGTTTAAGACTAATATCAAGACGGCTTTCCCATAAAAAGAGAGTCAGCTTCATGCTTACATGGATCGTCATATCATCTATTGTTCATAGGATACATTCCATGTGCATGTATAATCTTAACTGACACTCATGTACGGGCAATGTCGATGTGATATGAACAACGAAAGCTATATATAAATTGTATTGGAGCTTTTGTAGGATCAGTTGCTTAACATTGCCTATTGTGTGAATAACAGGTTACTCATTCAGTCTAACCTGGATAGAAAATGTAGGCGGGAAGGAATCGGAGCTGCTCTACCGTGTAGTTTCTCTAGGAACATTTGAGAGGGTAGCACCCGAGTGGATGAGGGAGGTCCTAATGTTTAGTATAAGTATGTGTCCGATATTTTTCGAGAGGATAGCCCGTGTGATCAAGCTACATCGCTAATAGCTAATTCTGCAAATTCACAGGCTCGTGTATTTCCTTTTAGATAGCGACGCCGAAATGTTCCTTTTTCTACTTGCTTTAGCATATGTGAAATTATGTAGTAAAATTTGTTTGTCATATTCACACAATCATGAGACTTGAACCTCTTTTTTCTGATATATTTTGATCATTTAGATGAAGAATATTTCAACTTAACCCTTTTAGCAATTTGCATGAAATATAAGTATGTCCTGGATCATGAAGAAATTTGTTCTTTTTTATTTATATTTAAAAGGGATAATCGAAATATCATTAACTGAAATTTATATAATCGTGTTTCATTTTACTTGATTAAGCTTGGATTGTCAATCCTCTATTTCTTAAATGGCGAAGGGTGTATAAGTTTATCTTTTTACTTCAAAAATAATAATTTAAATTATAGATGGATTGTGTTATTGGTAGACTAAATATATATTTATTTTAACGTATTTTATATTAAAAAAATACAATTTTTAATATATTTAATGTTTTAAATAGTTTTGCTTGATAGTGATTTTAAGTAACCTTTTTGATATATACATTAAAATAAGAAGTAAATTAAATTATCCATCAGGGTTTGGTGTAAAAACATTTTTTACAGCCTGTAAATGGTATAAATATCTAAAAGTCTCACTACATAAAGATAAAATAATAGTTTTATTATTTATAAATTAAAAAAAAAAGTAATTAAAAAACTCTTTTACATATTAGACTTAAATGTTTAAATGTGATGTGTTAATTTAAACTTTTTTTCAAATTAAATTTAAAATATTTAAAAACTTACAAATTGATCTATACTTTTTTTGAAAATTGTAATTATTGATAACATTTTTTTATCATTGTCATGTTCTCACTATTATTGACTCTCATCATTCTTATTGTCGTTGATAATAGTCTTCACTTGAGTTATTAATGAAGTGAAGTTTGTTAATTGAGTGAAAGTTGTTATTGAAGACAACCTTCACTTGAATTGTCAATATACAAAAATTGTTGTCGATGATAGCCTTCACTTGATTGAAGGTTGCCGTTGATGACAACTCATTGCAACGATGATGAGGGGAGTGGAGGCTAATGGTGGGGAGATAATCAACAATTAGATTTTTTAAAAAATGACGAAAGTAAAAAGAAACGGAAATAAAAGAATTCCAATGCAATTTCAATTTTTAAAGGTTTTTAAAATTTTTGTTGATTTTATCATCATTTTAAAAATAAAATAAAATTTTTTATCTTTTAAAGATTTTTTATCTAATAAAATTTAATTTTGAAGAAAAAAAATCAACCAAAGTGGGAAAATGCAATTTGTAAGATAGAAAAATTAAAAAGTTATATCATATATATATGACTTAACCTTTTTTAGTATCAAAAAACTATACGTATACATTTTTAGTACATAATTTAGATACACAGATGATATATTATTGTATAATTGAATGATTTTGAATTAAAAATACAATAACATATTATTATATAATAATATATCATATATTAATATAAATTATATAAAAAATATATATACATATGATATTGCTCTTTTGGTATTAACTTAAAAATAAATTCTCAAATTTAAGTAATAGATGGTTTACAAATACAATCAATTTACACCCATGAAAACTAGCCGTTGCTAAACCTAAAGACAGCACGAATCTAAGCCGTCCTTTTCCTGCAAAGTCCATAGTATTTTATAAAAACTCCACCAAACCACACAAACCGACACCGTTTAACATCTCCCTCTCACAATTTAAAAGCAAACCCAACATCCTCCGGTCCCTACTCTCCCCTCTCTTTCTGTAACGCTCGCTTCAGAAGAATAAGAGAAGTAAAAACCCCACTTCAGGCTCTTCTTCTCCTTGTTTTTTCGCTTTCTTAAAGCAAAATTTAAACCTTTCTCCTGTTTTTCTCCTTCTGGGTTATATAGATTTTGTTGTTTCATAAAGAATTAATCAAATTAAAGAGGAAGAAAGAAGCGAAGTTATGCCTACTGTTAACGGGCACCAAAGCAACACTCCGGCGGCCGCTCCCGCCACTGCCACCGCTACTGAGCAATCTGTTAACCCAGTCAAGACCGTTGACAATCCATCTGTGCTAAAAAGGTAATACTTTTATTTATTGCCTATTGTTTTGTTTAATAAGTAATTCAAGTTTTTTTCTTTCTTTTTTTTTTTATTGTTTGTTTTTGTGAATTTAATGTGGGTATAGGAGGGTTTGTTTAATCTCTGCCGGTTTAATTTTCTTGGTTTTTAGGATTTTTTTTTTCTTTCTTTTTATTTTCAAGGTGAATTGTTTTAGTTCTTGAATTGGGTTTTAAGTTTATTAGATTGTATATTTCTATTAATTGTTTTGGATTTTTGGGATTTTTAATTGGTTCTTTTTAATGTTTGATTGAACAGGTTGCAGACGGAACTGATGGCCTTAATGGTAAGAACACTGATTTATAATGCTGTTTTCTTTTGTTAACTTCCTAATTTTTCTGTTTGGATGGAGAGAAAATTGAGAACTCAGAAATGGAAAGTTACCTTTTCACTGAGAACAACAATTTTATTAAAATTTAAAGTTGCTTACAAATGAATTTATGCCGTAATCTGTGATGTATTTTCTTGTTATTTTACCTAATTTTCTGTTTGGTTGCTGAGAAAATTAATGACTCAGAAGAGGAAAGTTATTGTTTTGACAAAGTAATATTCATATTTTAAGGCATAAAGGATTAAATTTTGAAGTTTCTTACGAGTGAATTCAATGAAATTTCAGATGAGTGGAGATTCAGGGATATCTGCATTCCCTGAGGAGGACAACATATTCTCCTGGAAAGGTACAATCCATGGAAGCAAAGACACGGTTTTTGAAGGAACAGAGTACAAGCTATCCCTTTCTTTCCCTTTTGACTATCCATTCAAGCCTCCAAAGGTGAAGTTCGAAACCATTTGCTTTCATCCCAATGTTGATCTCTTTGGCAATATTTGCCTGGACATTCTTCAGGTAACCTTCCTCTTTCTTGACATGGTTGTCTGCCCCAATTGTCTCTGTGAAGTTTTCAAATTTTCATATCATCTGGGTTCAGTTTCATGTGGTTTAAATTTACAGGATAAATGGTCTTCAGCTTATGATGTGAGAACAATTCTGATATCAATCCAGAGCTTGCTTGGAGGTATGTGAACACTTTTTTTTTTTTTTTTTTCTGTATTTGGATGATTGTGATATCTTGTTTTGTATGTAAATTGTTCTTATGATTTTCGCTTTTATTTTATGTTACTTTCAGAACCAAACATCAGTTCCCCTCTAAACAGTCAAGCAGCACAGCTATGGAGCAATCAAGCAGGTATATTGAAAGTATATTTACAGCCCTCTAAGATGACTTATTGAAAGTATATTGAGTGCATTTAATATAAATGTTGATTTTATATCAAGGTAAATGAAATATTAATGCCCTTTTTGGTTTGTGTTTTAGCTTATCTGATAAATTTTCTTGATATATGGCTTTTGCAGAATATAGGAAGATGGTTGAGAAATTTTACAAGCCTCCAAGTGCATGATTTGTGAAGAGATGGTCAATAGTGGGAAGTGAAGTCTGATTGATATAAAAGAAACTCCCTTCTGTTTTCTTGAAGTAGGGAGAGAATCAAGATTCAAAAATGTGTGTTTGTTGAGTGTGGATTTGTTGTTATTCTTTGAGAAGTGTTGCTTGTGTCTCTCTTTACACATTAAAGGGGCCTTTATCAATGAATACATTTTTTGTTTTTTAGTGGAAATGAATTGAATTGATGCTCTTTTAAATCTCAAAATTATCGCTTTAAGCAGAGTTACTTTCACCTTCTGAAAGTTATTTGGCAAAAAGGAACTTGTTTTGAGCATCATAGACGAAATTCTCAAAGTGATTCGGAATTTACAATAAATAGAGTCATATATGTGTAATCTTTTTTAGTTTCTGATGATAAGTGTTGTTGTTCACAAGAGTGTCCAATATTTAGATTCACTAGCAATTTTCAAAAGCTTATTATGTTATATAATCAAATCTTGTTATTATTATTTTTTTGGTAATTAGAAACTTTGTCCGTATTTGTTGAATGCGTAAATCCAGAATACAATGATTGGATCCATACTTACTGCATTAGATAAGTTAAAGTTTCATAAACATAGTAGAGGTTTGAATCTCATTATTTTTTCGCCTTTAGTTTTTATGAAACCTGATATTCTGTTAAAAAGAGAAAATTGCATTTTACTTTCCATCCAAGAGAAAAAACATGTCCCTACAAGAAGCCCTGCAACAATATAATTGGTTGAAAAAACTCTGAAACCTTATAGCTTAAATGGAAATAACAACCATGTTGGTCTATAAACAGTCAAATCATGGTGGTTTTCACATAACAATCAAATCATGTTGAACCTACAAGCACATAACTGAAGTGAAACCCAAGTGTTTACACTTGGCCAACCAGTAGTAAGTGTTTACATTATCTATAACGTATTGAACACCACTGGCCGATGTGGAGGATTGGAAACTAGGCCTCCGTGAGTCCTGAAAATTGCGCCATTTCTATTAGTTTTCATATTACTTCTCACCTTGGAGACAGGAAGAATTGACGATGATGATAGTTATCATTTAATTGAATTGGGTTTTGAATGAGGCTTTGTTTACAAATAACTGTTCAATGACTTTTAACTTGAAATATGCAGGAGAGATGTCAGAGACAGTCCGAGAGTTCATTGATTATATACACACACACACATACATATATTCTTATAAGTGAAATAAATATATTCATGTACCAACTATTATTCAGTGACAGTAGGCATCTCATAACAAAGTGAGGTATGAAACAAATATATGTGTTGCAAATACTTGTTTAAAGAGCTTCAGATTGATAAAAGTAAAGTCATACATCATCCCTGCAAACCAAATTTTCATGATGCTCTACCAACTTCATTCTTACTGCCAATACCAAATATCACTCTTACATATTCTTACTGCTTTACTGATGTCAACTGCCTCAGATTGCATTTCTGTAACTCCTTGTACTTCTCAATCACCCCGATCATGCACACAGTCTACAAAAGGAGAAAATTGCAGAACCCATATCTTTCTTCAGGAAACAATTATAAAAGAAGCATGAAAATGAAAAGATTGATAACTATGGAACCATTCACATTCTATTGAAGCATGAAAATGAAAAGATTGATAACTATGGAACCATTCACATTCTAATGAAGCATGAAAATAAAATGTTTATCACCTTAACAATTTCAACTATGATTGTCTTGTCAGGATTGCTAAGATCAACCTTATGGGGTGCAGGAACAGATCTTGCCACAGCATTTATTATTTTCATCCTGTCAATTCCGGTATTTGCACGAGCCTCATACAACACAGCAAACTGCAGAGAACAGGTATGAGGTTACAGATAATCCCACCACATATGATAGATTTCAACTCTTAGTGCTATAAATGATAACTGCAATTTGGATCAGAGCTCCAAATCCTATCATGAACAAGCTGTTGTGATAACCCTAGTGTTTTAATCTGATAACTTCTTTAGCTTTTCTGTTATATTCAACCAGGAGGGAATCTAACATGGCAAATCACAATCAAAACTAGGATAAGTGAGTATAAATGAGTTTATCTTAGACAATTTAACATGTCATTATCCCACTATTAATCAGCAAAAAAGAGAAAAAAATCTCTGGTAAGCACATTGTTAAAATTTAGTATTTATTTCTTATAAAAAAATTATATGCAAAGATATTTAATTTCCTAGTTTAACCATATGAAAATTTTCAGGCAAAATAGGAGAAAAATCACAACATGATTAAAATTAACAAAAAAAGCAATTAAATGAAATTTATAAAGATCACACCTTTTGAGGGTCCTGAGTTTCCACAGGGAAATACTTTTCCACAAGAGGTTTTATTGCTCTTTGAATTTCCTCTTCTGAAGCATAGCATGACACTTCAACTGGTAATACTCTTAAGATGAACCTTTAGATTAGGAAACCAAAGAGAAAATCTAAGTAATTAATTTCACCGACAAAAAGTTAGGTTTTTCTTATGTGCACATTCATTATATAGCTTTAAAGGAACAATGTATTAAACCTCGACACTGGTTTCCTTGTCAACTTAGCAGATGTCATCATGTGTTGTACAATGTCTTTGGGGCTGGGGTCTCCGTCTCTCTTCCGCATTTGAACGATGGCAACACCATTACAGCCTGAATCAAGGTTGACAAAGCGCCTCTGTTTAAACAGAATAACAACCATCAGTCCACAGAAAAATTACAGAATATTTAAATCATCCTTGGTCTACAGATAAGCAGGAATGTCTTTGAAATGTCTAGGTCAGCCCATCGGATATTACAATAATATGAGTGAAAAGGCCGTTGAAATAGTAAAAAAACTCAATTACAATGCTGACTCTTTTTAGTTTTTAATAAGGCAAAAAGCTGAAACCAAATCTCTAACACAAAAAAAAAAAAAAAATTCTTAAGATTCTTTAAAATGTGCATCAAGTATGACTAAATAAGTATAGAGGCTTAATCAACTCACTGGCAGCTAATTCACTCACCTTATTTTTATCACCAAGTTCTTTGAGCTCAGCTTCAATTAGTTTATCAATGGATTTCTCCACTTTTTCGTTCAGCACAGATTTTAATGCTTCAGGTTCTAAACACTGCTTCTTGGCTGGCAGCTCCCCAGACTCTTTATTTTCACTATTCATCCCCTCAATTTCATTTCCACTGCACACCTCATTCAAATCATGAGGATTTGACTTCTCATTTGTTAAATTTTCATGACTTGCATTACCATCTTCACAAGAGTCTGATTGCTTCCCTTCTCCCTTCTTCCCTTCACCCCCCTCTTTATCCTCTCCAGCCACCACAACCTCTTCCTCCTCCTCCTCCTCATCATCATCAGTGTCATCATCTTCACTACTAGAAGATGCAAATACAATCTTTTTATTTAATGGTTTATTCGGTTTCCCAGCAAGGTTCTTACCAGAACCCTCTTTATTGATCAACTCATCAAAGAACTGCAAGAGAAAAAAACCAGAAGCTCAATTTTTTAGAATAAAAAGTATAATTTTTACTGCTATCAGAAAGAAAGCACAAAACACTAAGATTAACGAGTGTCCACTTTAAGATTTAGAAAAAAATCACTTGTAAAAAGGACCCTCTACAGCATAATGAGTCCCTAAGCAAAATGTACACTTATTTCTCCAAATTACTTTGTTTTCACCTTCTTCTAACAAAAATTGCGTATCCATTTCATATTTAATGACAGTCCAACTCCAAAAACTAAAATCAACACAATATCTTTAGGCATAAACACACAAACATCAATCATACTACACTTACATCAAAAACAATCAAGGTAACACTAAGCAAAGGTTCCATGAACCCGGAACAACATAATGCCAACTCACCTTGCAATTGTAACATTCAACCTAAACATGAATTGTAATATGAACACAAATGTCATCTTTATATCATTAAATATTTGGCTGATAATGTTATCAAATTGTGCAGTACCGTTATCGGACCGGTAACCTAAGAAACTAAAACCCTAAACCCACACAACGGTCAAGCTGAAACAGACAAACAACAATCATAATCCAACACTAACAAAACCACAGTAAAAAGATATTAAAGCAAATTAAGATAATACTGATTAAGGGTTTAAACAACCACAAAATCAAAACTTGAACTTGCAGTACATTTGCAACATTCAATTAAAAATGAATTCCGTGACTGATAACTAAATATCACAAATTATGTGCAGTAACGTTACCGGACTAGTATCATACTGTTGAAAAACTGGACTTGATAATAAAAAAAATAAAATAAAGAATACCCAGATAGAAAAAACAATGAAGATACATACAGAATCAATAACGAAGAGGGCCTCGTGAGCAGCTTGACGTTCCCGGCCACCATCGCAGGTGATGAAAAAGCCTTGAACTCCGGGCCTCAAAGGGTAGGATCCTTTCTTCTTGACTGGTTTGTTGTAAGGGAGGAATTGCTTTCTCTTCTTGCCCCCGAAGTTCTTGCTGTTGCCTCCACTCTTGGGTTTGTTTTCAGCCGCCATTGGAGCACACTCAATCTCTGTATTTCGGATGATAGTAACCAATTATTTTTAGGAACTCTGCTTGTGTACTGTTTCGAGCCTCGTGGGAGAGAGAAAACTATCGGATTTTTAAAAAATAATTTTACAAATTCGTTGAATTTGAGTTTTATTGTGATATTTTGAAAATGATTTTTTTAATTGATTTTTAAAATTTTCAAATAAAAATATTCAAGTTTTGTAGTAAGAGAATAACCAAAAAAAGCCTTATTCCCACCTAAGTTTTACTGTGTCTCTAAACATTCATTTACTAAGTTTTAAAAACTTAACTATCCACTTACCATTTAACTTTAATGAAATTTTTTTATTATTTATAACGGTAAAATCGATATTTTATTATTTATATTAAAATAAATAAAATTATATTTCATTTTTTTTTCTAAATTTAAAAAACTAATAATTTTTCTCTATCTAAAAGTTTAAAAACTCTTATTATTTTCCTCCTGTTAGGGTTTTATTTTTTCATTTGAGCTTTCAGCAACTAATTGAATCCAATTGTCAGCTAGTGGTCTATGCATCTTCCTCCTTGGTGGTTTTTTCAGTGTGAAAATCACCCAAATTTTGGTCAAACAATATTACACAGATCTATGCAACATCACACAGATCTATACAACATCACACAGATATGTGCATCGTCTAACCATTTATATGTTAATCAAATGATGATGCACAAATGGTCGGACGATGTACAGATTCGTGCAACATTGTTTGATAGTTTCAATCAGATTTTGGGTGGTTTACGTCGATAAACCATTGGGGAGAGAACCAATGTGTTTCATGTCAAGAAACCATTGGTTGCCTGAAAGCCCAAATGAAAAAATCAAACCCTAATAGAGGAAAAATGTGAGTTTTTAAACTTTTAGGAAGAAAAAATTATTAGTTTTTTAAACTTAGAAGGGAAAATTAGATATAATTTTTTTACTTTAATATTAATAATAAAATGATGATTTTATTTTTATAATTAATTAAAAAATTAATTAAAATTAAATAATAAGTAAATATTTAAGTTTTTAAACCTTACAAATGAATGTTTGGGTACTTAGTAAAACTTTTTAAACCAAAACGTCTTTAGGCCTAACAGAATTTTTGGTAGTTATCAAATTCAAGTCAAAATAAAGAACCCACGATCGGCCCAAAGCCCAAAACAAGCCCATTCACATCGCAAGTTAGGTTCCAGATTGGGCCTCACAAAAAAACATACCAAAAATACAACCCATGATAAATTCAAAGCGAACCAAGATGTGATAAATAATTAACGGGTAAATTTATTTTAAATATATGAATATGTATATTTTTATATATCTTATCATATAATTAAATATTATTTTATTTTTAATTTAAAATTATTCAATCATATAACACATATAAGTACACATACATAATTTTATTCATAATTAAAGTCTTGAAAAGAATGTAACAAATCATTATCAATCGAAATTGGTCCAAGAAATGGAAGGGACCAATTCTATTGCCAGGCTTGAACCACTTGTCAAATTGACGTCAAAATTATAAGGTTGGTGGAGGAAGAGAGGTCAACTTATGGAAAGGAGTTTGATTTCAGAAGGAAATAGTGGCCAAATAAAAATGAATCAAATAAAACCAATGATGACAAAAACAAGATTAGAGATAGGGGGAGGTTGTCACATGTTAGTGGCAATGAAGCCAAGAGAAAGGGGAAATTCATAGGTGGGGTGGGGTGGGGAAGCCAATATATAAATGACAATTGATGATGTGTTGTAAAGGTGAGGTGTGCACAAAATCAAATGGCCCCCATAACCTGGTACCCACATAACCATTGTGCCTTCTACTTAAGAGGGTTGTTGAAATCCAATTGGTCCAATTAGGTGTATAACATTTTTTGTCTGAAAATACTTATTTCTGATAAACATCTTCACTTTGCCAACTTCACTTTACAATGAACCTTGATGAAATATCTAAAAATATCGAGGATACAATGAAAGGCCTAACTTTCTGAGAAAAGATAGAAACTCAAGGGGCAGGCTTTTATCTTTGCCATTTTTAAAAAGGATATCATATTTTAGAAAATGAATTCTACATTTACAGAAGCTATATGTATATATAAACAATCATATATACTTATGGCGGCTGTATGGCATCGGTATCGGTGTCGGCGTCAACACTATTGGATGATGAATGCAGGGCTGCTAAGATGGCTGCTCCAATGCCTGAACCATCTTTTGTTTCCCTAAGAATGACATGTTCAGCAATTTCTCCACCCAGAATTTCAGTCAAGGCTTCATGCAAGTACTGTCTGAACATTGTGTAATTTGAGTATAACCCCCCTTCGATGGCAACAACAGTTCTTCTCATTTTCACATTACTAGTAGTTCTCCCACTTGCGAGGCCACTGCTCCCATCACGGCCAATCTTTTTCAAGATCCCAACAATGCCAGCAGCTGCTAGCCGAGCAGCTCTACATGTTACCGCGTCACATATTTTTACAACAAGCTTTCGGACCTTTAAAGGGACATCCGAAATCTGGAAGGAAAGATAAAGTGACAAAAAGAACAAGTGTAGGGTTTAAGAACAAAGTCAATCCATTGACTAAAAAACTTGATGGGACAATAAACCGAAGGAATGAGACAAGCAACTTATCTACCTCCAGAACCTCTTTCAAGATTCTATCCACTACTGTCAACTCAGGAGAGTCATCTTCATGCATTGCAGCCATTAAAGGTGTCCTGAAATAAATACAAAGAAAGAATCAAACTTTATTGAATAATTGAGGGGCTATGATATAGAGCATAAGACTCATCATATTGAAAAAGCAACTGGCAAATTTTCACCTGCAGAACAATATCCAATTAGATTACACTAAAATGCCCCCTTCTCGACTTGTGAGATGCAACTACAGTAGATTACATATTGTCTTCTATTTTTTTCAACCATTTATTGTTACACTGCTCTCAAGTTAGTGGAAGAATTTGGGCCACGAAGAGATCAGTAAAAGTTGAAAAATTACAAGTTGAAAGGAGATGGTAAGAACTAGAGGCCTTTCAAATACACTTCCAAGTGTAAGTCTGGAAGTACAATACATCTTTAGGTGGTTTAACTTTTCTTTCATTTACTGCTCCAATCTATCAAACATAAATACCTATATTCCAGAGAAAAGCAGCCAAAAAGGAAGAGCTGATGGTAGAAAATAGAAGTCAACACAAACATGGTATCACTAAAATATCATTTATGTTTTCACATAAACTTGAACTTTTCATGAGACAGCAAGAAAGCAAATAAAATATGAAAGACACATACCTGAGGATAAACGGCACTGATAAACTGGAAGAATCAGGTCCAAAGATATCAGACTCCTGTGACATCCGGAGAATCACTCGTCTGACGATATCACCCAAATACATTCCTGATATCATTTTTTCAAAACCCTGCAGCAAAGTGCTAAAAGATTGGAGCAAACCCTTCAATTATTATCTGATAACAGAACTCAAAACTGGACCTTACCATATCATTTGGATTAGGACTACCAACATCTAAATCAATATCATATAAAGTTCTAGGCAGATGCGATGACCAGAAATTTCCCCATTCCATATTGACAACCTGCAAAGAAAACACTAACCTATTACCAGTGTATATACAATGAGATACAAATTAATATTCCCTTTGACAAAGCACAGGGAGATGTGTAACTGAGGCACAAGAAGGGATACCATGCCTCCAGAAGTTGTAAGAAGTCCCTGACACTTGATAATTGCATCCGTCCGCTCCACATAGCAGGCATTAGAGCCTGTTCCAATTATCACTGCAGCAACAGTGTCCTCATCATGATAATGCCCAAGAGCTAAAGTCCCCACAGAATCATTTACCTGGTTAGAGTAATCAAAAGAGAAAAGTATGCCTATGATCCTCTTTCATAAGACAAAAAGTGGAAACACATTCAAACACATTTTTTCAACTTGTAAATGGTTTTTTAGAAGTCATGGCCATGATAAATTCAGAGATTTTTTTTGTCAATAAATAAATGCAACATAGAAAAAGGGTGTAGTAACCTTTATGGGAAAGTTAGCATATTAGTTCTCTCCAACTTAAAATCTTTTTTGGTACATCAAGTTTATTTGTAACATATATTCAACAATGGTTTGTCTTAAATAACCCATAACCAGAAATTCAGAAATAACTATAAAGCAATCTTATTTAAATTTGCCAAAACCAAAATCTAAGGCCTTTATGTCAATTTCTGCTTAAAAGTAAAATATGTATCTGTTTGTACGCTCTATCTATGACAGGCAGAGCAAATCATGAGAGATCTTAAAATTCTAAAATTATATTACCATTCTTGGCTTAATGAAACTAAGCAAAGTTGATTACATTGATAGAAGAATTTTATATTCAAGGTAAATAGGACCAATAGTCCCGTTTTTTATGATGATAATGTGTGATTATATTGAGACCGGTGTTTAAATGTCATAACATATATTTTTTACTATTGATAGTAATGCATTACGTTTGTTTAAGGACCTGGCTTATTTTGGCCACATGACCATCATAACAATTTTGAATAATATTAAGAACAATGAAATTTCGATGATAACTAGAACAGTTTCAGGTAAAACAACAACCCATGAAATTTGAAGTGTCAATGACCATGACAATGAGTTATCTTAGCGTATTTTCTTCATCCTTTATGTCAACTTCACTTCTTATATATAGATCCTCCTTTTGCACTATCTTATTCAAATATGTACACCAAAGTATCATCCCAACTCAACTTAGCTAATCCTTTATCCAAACATCAATATAGCCCCCAAGCAAAATCAAATTTTTTAACATTAGAAATTGTAAAAGGTCCATAATGCAAGCTTAAAACTGAAGAATACAAAAAGCTTATTGAGAAAAAGGACAAAGTTCTTACCAATACTGCCACCCGCATGTCTAAACCTTTCTTGATCAATGCTTCTTGTAAGTACTGGCCGACTTCCTTATCAACCTACAATGAGTTGTGCCCTATATGAGTTAATGCTAATATCTTTCCTCGATTACTTAAATGTCAAAGAATAAATAAACTTCAGATAAACTCAATATTCCCTTAACATTTGAAATAATCATTATGAGAAAATACTAATCCAACTTAGTTCAAGAAAGGCTCAACTTGTACAATATCATAGCCAAGTCAAAACCCAATGCAAGCCAGTGGGCTCAGACAATTTTAAGTACTGCTCCACCAAGCGTTAAAAAGGTCTATAGATGCAAAGAGCAACGTATACAGAGCTCACCATTTCAGTTAAAACATCATACAAAGATAATAGTTTAACCAACACAGCAATTGGCTTAGAGAAATTTTTCATATGATTCTAAAGCATTTTAGAGTTCAATTTTAAAAAAAAAAACCAATCAACTAACCATTTCTTCAATTGCAAATCCTTTTGTCCATTTGATAAGAGTCCCAGATGACACAGATGTTTGCCTAACAGGAAAGGAGAATGTAAACCCAAGTTCCTTCTTTTTTGCTGCAAAGGACTCAGAACCATTTCCTTCTTTTTCCACAAACTGCTTCAAAGATGAAGCCATGAAATCGAAGAGATCCTGCAGGCAATAAAACAGACATTTACTTTTATATAGTAGTAGATGACAAGATATAAAATTTGTGCTGAAAGAAGGTAGCATATAAATTACAGTTTGGTATCATATAAGGTAAAATTTGGAACCTCATGTGTGCCACTCATCACGCATCGAGGAATAGGTTGCCGTTCCACTTCTTGTGCTAGGATAGAGGACCTTTGACCTCCTAGCAAAACCCGCAAGACCCTAAAATTAGTACCCCCAAGAACCAGGGCATAATAAGTTCCTTTCTCGCTCCTGTTGACAAAAATTGCTTACAAATTTACTAGTACCACTTATGAGTGAATTAAAAATAAAAATTAAATATATATAAATACATTACTCAATCGACAGGTGTTATGATTGTAAGAACAGAATTTAACAGGAAAATCACCATATATTCTCACTAGGGCATTATGATTGTAGTTATAAGTTTATGAAAATCCCACCCCCACCCCAAGACAAAATAGTTGAGCCTGTTCGACTTGCTAATGATATGCTGACCGAAGCAATTATCAGCGCTCATACTACGTAATAATTGCAAAAATTAAAGTAACCTAAAATGTATGTATTTCCAAACAAATCTGCAATTAAACTGCCAAATTGCATCTGCAGCTGAAGAATCTTAGCACCAGAGAGCAACTGGCACTATTGTAGCCAGCCCACACCATTATTGGTAAAATTTAATTACGAAAAGATAGTGTAGACTCATTCCTTCACCTACATGCACAAGACAAATTAGAAAAACAGATAGATTCCATTTCAGGAACCTAAACACAGTATCCTCTAAACAGTTCCACCAAGACTAAACATAAATAAAGGCAAATAGAAAAATGGAACCTGTTCGATTCAATTAGCCTTATGTCTAAAGTTTTGCAACAAAAATACCCCCTCCCAAACACAAAAAGATTAAACATATATCACGATGTCGAACGTCAAAACAACATATAAATTCTTCCAACATAGCTAAATCACTGAAAATCTAAAAGATTTAAACAAAAAGATTACACTAATGCCAACCCCAGAAACCCTTTCCTGTTATCAAATAAAAAATAAATAAAATATCAAGCCCTCCAAGAAACGGCGATGAAACAAGGCAGTAACATCAAAAAGACAACTATCAAAAAAAAAAAAAAAAAGGGAACAAACCTTAAATTTGACAGTTTTGAACAAAAACAAGAAGCTACAACAGAAAAAAAGGTGATAAATTAATATACCCAGAGGGAAGATTATCAACAAAAGTGAGCAACATTTTGAGCTTAGACCCTCCCTCAGAAGCTAACCCAGCATGCATCTCAACAGCCATAGCATCAACAACTTGTTTAAGTCTTCCCACACTGGTTTCACACCCTTCTTCCAACTCTTTCAACAATCCCATAATTCTTTTCCACTTCCTCCTAGTTTTAACTCTCTTTCCCACTACCAATCCCGCCGCCACACACGCCGCCACTGCCACCCCAACCGTCAACACCACCAACACACCTCTCCCCATCTTTCTTTCACTCACTAACTCAAAACTCCCTCTCTACACAACCATATAACTACCCTTATACTAAACCTTCTGTCTTTGATCAATTAACCCCAGAAAACGACACCGTTTCACCATGGAAGCCCGTTGTATCAATCTATACATGAACCAACAACAAAATCCAGAAAAAGATCCTCAAAAACCCACCGTTTAGAATCCATTTGCTGATTGAAAACAGCCTGTTCGACGAAATGCTCAAAAGAAAGGTTTAGTTTTATACAAATTACTAGAATTTTAGAGAGACAAAGCGAGTCTTTTTTGTGAGGGGGAGAGATCAAGTTGTGATTATTGGAAAACGAAGGAGATGAGTACTTATATGGGATATAGAATGACGGATATGCCCTTGGGAAAGGCTTTTTAATGGCGGATTTGTTAAGAGAATATTTAGATTTTCCTTTTTATTTATTTACGGTTTGTGAAAGATTACGTGAGGCTGGTGAGGATTTTTTATTTTTTGTGTACCAATTTGCCCTTGTAGTTGGTTGATATTACGGTCTTGCCATAGCAAGCTTTGTGAAAAGTCGTCCACTTTGGATTTGAAAGAAAGATGATGTTGACTAAAAGAGAAGTTCCAAAAATTGACCACTTGAGGTTAGATTTAATACCAAAAATCCCCCTAATTGTATTTGAAAGAATAAAATTACATTTGCCCTCCCATGGTTTGGCCTAAGAACCATTTTCCACCTCTAATGGGCATATATAACGTTATTTTTATCTAAAATCAAACTATTAAAAAAATTAATAACGTAAAGATAAAATAATAATTTTAATACCATTAATTTAGAAAAAAACAGTTTTCTATCAAACCTAAATATTTTAAACATAATAATTTAATTATTAAAAAATTTAAAAACTCATAAATTAATCTATAAAATTTTTTCATACCCCTATATATTTTGCAACTATTATATAACTCAATTATTATAATATGATATTTACAACGATAATTTGTTATATTTTGTTCAATTATTTGAAATATAACTATCATTTTTTAAATTATTAAGGGTAAACTGGTATTTCAATATTTTTAAAAAAACTCTAAACTTTTTATGAATTTTCAATAACCTCCTAAAATTTTCAAAAATACCCTCAATGTTTTCAAAATTTGTAATTTGTCCCTTAATATGCAATTTTACAACAAAGATGCCCTTATTGATTGGAAGAGAAAAAGAAATTGTTATGATGAAAGGAAACATAAATGAGAGATTTTTTATATAATTTAGATATTTAAATGGTTATTTTTAATTTTTGTTAATTTGGGATTATATAATGATTTTGAAAAATAAAATAGTAAAGATTAAATGATAATTTTACTTTTTAATGTTATTATTTCATTAGTATAGTTTATTTTTGGGTAGAAATATGTTATTTATGTTTGATTTTGGGTGAAAATGTATTATTTGTATCAACTAAGGGTGCAAAAGTGTCTTAAGACCAAACTTTGATGGGAAAATGTAAATTAGTCTATAACAAAAGATTCTTTTCATATTAATAAAAATTTGTACATTTTTTAAGTAATAAGTATTAACTTATATATCAATAATAATATGTTACAATGTAATTAAAAGATTTTAAATTAAGTAAGAGATTTTAAATTAAGGATAAAAGTAACATCAAATTACATATCAATATACTATCATTGATAATATATAATATCAACTTTTTTTGGATTGTCTCATATTTTTTCAACCCCCTAAATTTAATTTGGGGTTTTTTGTCATTTTAAAAACCCTAAGGGGTCAATAGAAAGTACTATATGTTGAAATATTAGGTTGACTATTTGTAATCATGTTTAGGATCCTTTCCTTTATTCCTTGATAACCTAATTATAGGAATTAACTAAATTTGATTTTAGAAATTAACAACTCATAGACAACATGCATATTTTGAGAATCACCCTTGTATATGTATTTATAAAAACTCATTGTAATAATAAAAAAACAATTATTTATATGAGCAGGGTTATGTGTATAACTTTTGTATATAACTTTATTCATAAATAATGATATATCATTATATAATTGGATAGTTGAAAATTAAAGATAAAACAATATCTAATCATACGGTGATATATCATTATTTGTATATAAAATTATATACATAATTTTATTATATTTGTATCAATTAAGGATTATAAAAGATGAAGAAGGGAGACTCATTTGAATTAAGGTGGCCTAAACACTCATATTGGAGTTGGAGAGCTTGCTAGTGAGCTAAAAAGTTATGAAATTTATATTGGATTGTGACTTGTGATTATACCTACTCACTCACTTTGCATCATTTCATTACTTGTGTCCAATCATATATTATAAAACATTCATATTCCTAACTTGAATACATGAAGATTTATATTTACATGATTCAAATTTCATTCTCATGATCATAGAGATATATAATTGGTGTGTGTGTGTGTGATTCTCTAGATAAGGGCATGTTTAATAATTTGATTCATGTCATTAAAATAGGCCAAAAGACTTATTCTCACCCAAGGTTTAGTATAGTTTTTAACTCTCTCCTGTAAAGTTTTAAAAAACCTAGATATCCACTGGTCATCCAACTTTTATTAAAATTCTCAGTTAGATATAAGGGCAAAATCGTTATTTTAATAATATTATTAAATATATCATTTATTATATTTTTCCACTAGATTTTAAAAATTAACAACTTCACCCATATATAAAATTTTTCAGTTTTAAAAAGCTATATTTTTCTCCCAAACTTATGGTTTTTTTTTTTCACTTCTTCGACTACCATTTCTGTCTCCCATAACCTCCTCTTTTCACCTTAAATTGTCATCATCACCACTATAATTCCAAGGGCTTCGTTTGGATAATCCAGAAAATTTGTCTGGATGAGTCATCGTCTAGATAAAACTCTTTATCTAGACAATGAAGACATTATCCAAAAGAAGCGAAAAGCGTAATCTATACGAAAAGTTTTGTTTGGATAGTGATGTGTGCAAGCAAATTGTTTGGATTCAATAAATCTAGATAAAACCTTTAAATAATAGAAAGAGACGACAATAGTTTAGGATAGAAAAGAGGAGGTCATCGGAGATAGAGATAGTAGTTGTGGAGGCAAAGAAAAAAACCCTGGTTTGGGGGGGGGGGGGTTGTGTGATTTTTTAAAATTGATAAATTTTATACAAAGATGAAGTTGTTAATTTTTAAAACCTAGGGGAAAATATTATGAATTATATTATTATTAAAATAACAATTTTACCCTTATAACTAACTGAGAATTTTAACAAAAATTAGATAACATATAAATTTTTAAATTTTTAAAACTTTACAAATAAAAATTTGAGAATACATTCATTTACGTGTGTATACATGATATAATGTTAATGGATAATATCTTTTCCAAACAAACACAATCCTCAAACATTGAAGAGAAGACTTTTATTGAATGCTTCTAAGGATGGTTGAACTGACCTATCAAGTGTGAAAAGGGAATCAAATACAGATTGATGCTAACTAAATTTGGACTACAATTGTCCCTTTCACACCAACTTCTCCACTCTTCTTTAATTCCTTCTCTTCTATTTATGTGCTTTTAATAATAAGTAGCTTTGGTTTCACTTTCACCCATTTCTTTGCCTCTTTTCCCTCAACCCATTTACCTCAACAACATTTTACTTTTGGCAATCATTTCTTCCTTTTTCATCCACCTCTTTTTACCCATTGGTAGACACGTCAATTGGGTCGGATTGAACGGAGGCACGACACAAAGCACAAAAAAAAAGCACGGCACAAGAAAGCCCGGCCCGACACTGTAGCGTGCCGGGCTAGACCCATGGGCCTATTGGGCCGGGCCTCGGGCTTTGATATTAAGCCCGTGGGCTGGCCCAGCCCGGCCCGGTACTGTTTATATATATATTTTTTTAATTTTAATTGGCAAATTTTATGCCTTGTGCTGCTGCCTTCTGTCGCTTCTGCCTTGTAGCAGAAGCTTTGGGCTTTATTTTTTTTTAATTTTTTAATTAATTTATTTTTTTATATAAACCTATTTAATTTTTCTTCATTTTCACTTCCATTTACAAATCTCTAATCTCAATTATTTTATTATATTTTCAATCTCATTTTTTCTTATTAATTATCTTTCAAAATATATCTAAATTCGTAAATAATAATTCTTTGTGTTTATAATTTTATTTTAATTTTATCATTACAAAATATTACAAATAGATTAAGTATTAAATGAATTCAATCTATTTGAATATTATTATAATATATATTTATTTATGTTTTATAATTTGAAAAATAATTTGTTTAAAAAATTTAAAAAATATTCAAAACCCGGCCCGGCCCGGCCCATTTATATATGGGCCGGGCCTTGGGCCTTCATATATTAATGGGCCAGCCCGGCCCGAAAGCCCATCACTGTTTGGGCTTTAGGCCAGACCCGGCCCGTTAGCCCGATGGGCCGAGCCTGAGCCAGTCCGGCCCGGCCCATCGACACCTCTACCCATTGGGAATGGATCATATGTTTATCCTCTTTGTTGCTTTGACCCATTTTTGCATCAATTATTTTAGTAATGTTATATATACAAATAATATATAAATAATGATATATCGTCATGTGATTGAATAATTTTAAATTTAAAATAGAATAACACTCAATCGAATAATATATATAAAATTATATACATAATTTTATTATAATTATATTGTTAATTTAAGTTGTGACAATGTTTTACTCATTTGTCTATATAATATAAATTTGATATTATGATATAATTTAAGTAGATTTTCAATGATTTTAATCTTATTTGAAAGGTTTTATATCAACGAATTTGAATTATTGATTTAATGTATCATGTTTAATTGTAAAGGATCTCAATCCCGATCTAACATGGTTAATATTATTACTAATTTTATAATATCCAAGTTTTTCTAACAATTTTTGACAAAATAGAAGAGGTTTTCTAATGGGTTCTAAATTTATGATCAAATTTGTAAATTTAAGGAAAAAATATGTATGAGTTTAATTATGAAACATATTTACGAGTAATTTTTATTGAAAAATAAGAGAAAAAATGCAACCACCAAAATCAAGGGTATTTCAGCAGTTTCCCAAATCCACCCAGCAAAACCAAAACCAAAATCAACTGTCCAACAGCAACCAGCTTAATTTCGAAAATCCCATAAAAAATACAAGCTGCAATTAAAATTTGGCAAAAAGGAAAGGGCAAAATAGGAAAACAAAAAATAAAATTACAAAAGAAATCTCTATATAATTTTATTTATTAATTTATTAAAATATTTATAAAATAATAAAAATGAAAAAGAGATGAACCGCCGGCCGGAGCTGCGTTTCCGCCGTCATTTCGTACGTACAGAAACATGCCAGCTGTCTCTCGCCAATTCCAGCTGTGTTCACAAATAAAAGTTACCTGTCTTCTCTCCAGCTCTGTATCATTCGGTGTATTTTAACAATTTTTCCTTTTACTCTTTATTGTTATTTTTTTATTTACATTTTACTTGAAATTTATTTTTTTTATTTTTTATTTGAGATATTATCAGGTGGGAAAAATTAGGGTGAAAATGAACGCAGAACCGTAATCATTTGTAAGTAGGAATGATAAAATTAATCTTGATTAACGTTTATATGGTCCTGTAACATGAGAAATAATTCAAAATAGATAGGCCAAAAATCTTATTCCCATCCAAGGTTTGATGCAACTTTGAAGTTACACCTATTAATTTTCAAATCTTAAAATTTTACCTATCAACAGTTAAAGTTAATATAATCAATTAATTTTATTATAAATTATAAATTTATTATTTTTTAAATTTATTATACATACCCATAAAAAATAAAAATTTGTAAAAATTTGATGAAGGAATATATTATTTAGAAAAATGACAATTTTCCCAATCTTAAGGTTTTATCTTTTTTTCAAAATTTTCATTTACTATAGCCACCCCCCAAAGTTTAGAAATATACACTTTCACCCTTGTTTTCTACCATTTTCCTTTTTTTTTATCTTCGATCAATGAAAAAGCCTAAAAAAAAATCACTTGATCTTGTTGACTCAAATAGCCAATAAAGAAAATTGACATTATCAGTGAAAAATCAAAAATCCAAGTCTACAAAAACCTAACATATTTTTTCATTAAAGTGGTCAAAATTTTAATTTTTTAATTAAAAATATAAATTATATTTTTTTCCCTTAATTTTTTTCGACAAAATAAATTTATAATAAACAAAATCTACCTAAAATAACCAAAACTCAACCAGAGTAAACAAAATCAAGCAAGATATTATCAAAGTTATCTGACAACATTGTTCAATTAAGTCCCTGCTTATTTTTCTTTTGATCTTTTCATTGTGTCACATAGAAATGTTAATGTTGATATAGTTTGAATAGTTGAGATTGAATGTTGAGTTTTGGTTTACCACGTGTAGACTTTATTTATTTTGAGAAATATAATAGATCTCTTTTTCTTTCAACAGGCAATGTTGAGTTGCTTTTATTCCTCTCCCACATTCGGTTTTTATAGTTTAAACTGTGACCAAATCTTTTGCTTTCATGCCCTTAATAGATAGTTTGACGATAAAAAAATTGTTGAAGCTCTGTATAATTTTAAGAGGGTTTAAATTTGAAATTCGTTAGTATTTGAATAAGATAAGACCCTTGGGTTTTACCTGTCGGACCTAACCGAAGAGGCTTTAAATATAATATTGACCCGACAGAACATATGAATAATGTCCAAAAGGGCTTTATAATCATTTTGGCTCTCTAAATAATTGTAACCCTAGAGCACACTTGACTTGGCATTAAATTTTGCAAAATCGTGGGTCCAATCAACCCAATTTAGTGACCGTTGATTTCATCAATTCCGTCTCATTTTATTTATCTCTTCAAACTTTTTTACCATTTTGGGTTTTCGTGTTCTCGTGCAAGTTTTGGAAAAAGCATTTATGTGCCGGTCTATGATGTTGTTCATTTTATAAATACTATGGGTTAATTTCACCCACCTCTATGAGATTATTTATTATTCACTATTAAATAATTTTGCTAAAACAAATAATTTAACTTGTCTATTTTTTTTTTTCGATTAACAAGAAACTCTTTTTAAGTTAAAAAATCTTTTAAATTTGAACTAATTATATTGAATAAGATAAATTTTGAATTCAATTTTATTTGACTAATAATTGAGAATAAAAACAATTAATATTAATTTCTTCATACTTATTCCATATTATATGAAATTATCAAAATTTCCCAAAATAGAAAAAAAAATCCTTTCTCTTAACATTTAATTCTAAAAATCACTAAAATCAAATTATCAAATTATAAGCAGAAAATATTTTTCATTCAAAAATTAATGACATCAAATTCAATCTCCACTCTCTAAATTATCGCGATAAAATACCAAGTTCTCAGCTATAGCCGAGACGAGACAAACGCACGGATGCGTACGGTCTCTTAAACAACACAACACGGGTCCCTTTCAAACAACATTGACGCACGTTGCTGAAAACGCTCCCGTGTCGGTAACCAATGAGGCCTCCAGCTAGATGGGGACCACATGACAGCTCATCGGTTTGATTGTGGGACCACGCGGTCGCTTCACCCCTGTCTTTTTTTTGTTTCCAATTTTGACCCTTTGTGTGGCCTCGGGAACGCTGCAGCCAAAACCCGTACGTTTTTCCGCGTGCCACGTCGGATTAATGCTTGTTGCCCTCACGTGATTACGTCAGATCCAAGTCAAAGTCATGGTCACTTTTAAAGGGCGAATTTGATAGAATTTGCATTTACATTTTTATCCTTGAGTAAAATAATATTTGTTGCATTCACGTAACAAGTCATATATGGACAATTTCATGGATTGGTTAAAATGGGCTGGACCTTCATTTTTTGGTGGGAATTATTTAAATTTAAAATTGTTAAAAACTGTTTTCATTACAGTTATCACTATTTTACTACACACTCTATGTTTTCTATAACATAATATATAAAAAAAGATACAGTATTATAAGATATTTTGAGTTTATATAATATAATAAATATATTATACAATATGATATATATTCTACTATACGAGGATTTATATACTTTTTCAGAGAAAATGATGTGTAGTAGAGGTATATATAAAAAATTTTAAATTTTTAAGAATGTTTATGATATTTTTCAAAATAATGAAATATCAATTAAAAATTTTATTATTTTATTTTTTAAAAGTTGTATTATATGAAACAATATAATATTTGATATACGATACGAAAAATTAGATTTTTAATACACAATTCGATTACCAAGTTTTACTATGATATAGTTGATGCGAAATATTTCATTGATAAAATTATGAGTATGTGTATATATTTTTTAATAGATGTTGTGTCATTATATAATTAAATAATTTTAAATTAAGAATAAAATAACACAAATCGTATAATAACAAATTATTTATCTATATAATTATGTACTTAAAAATGTATATCATAAGTTATTTTGTTGTAAGGATTTATATTTATAATTACAGAAAATATTTTAAGCTGTTAAGTTGTGGCTTAAACAAACTAGAATGACAGTCTTGTAATTAGGAGAATAAGTTAAGGCAAAGTTTGGGTTGTAGTTAAATATCCAGGGGCAGTTTAGTCTTTCCTTGATTAAGTCTTTATCTAATGGGTATAAACCATTAGTTGATTTTATTAAGAAAAGAGAGAAGAAAGACATGTGTTTTGGCTTCTTTAGAAGAAAGAAAAACACATGAAGCTTTAGGCTTGAATTTCTCTCTGGCTCTTTATATTCTCTGTGTTACAGTTTTCAATCCTAAGAGAAATCTACTTGTTTCTCTACCGGTTTAGCCTTCTCGTTGTCAAGTCAGTGTCGTGCTTATTATGGTTCTCAGTTTTGAATGCGTTTGTGGTTTGTTTGGTTGAGTCAAAGCGGGTCAGGTTATATAAGTGTACTCTTTCGATTTATAATATATTTTGCTGAAAGATTCCTCTTCCTTGGATGTAAGATTCTAATCTTTAAACCCGAACCAAGTACATTACTGTGTTGATTTGTGTATTGTTTATTATACTGTTTTTGTGCGATTCTTGGGTGATAAATAAGATTTGAACTCGGTAACTATAAAACATTAACAAGTGGTATCAGAGACCTCTTGAGTAAAATATTGCTATTCCTATTTGAGATAATTTGTTTGAAGTGTTTCTTGATTAAAGATTGGATTTATCTTGTTGATTACTATATTATGGTATTGTCGCTTGAAAGAGTTGATAGATATTTGGCTTGCTATTTGTTTTTTATTTCCCTATTGTGACTATGTTGTTCATTTGTTTGATATATTGTCACTGTGGCTTAAAGAAATAATAGTTAGTTTGTTCTTTTTTTTTTCTATTATTGTGGCTTGTAAAGAATTGGATTAGAAAACACTTGAATAATAACAATGGCTCGAACAAAAATAGATGTTGAAAGATTTGATGCGAAAGGTGATTTTAATATATGCAGAAAGAAAATGCATGTTATTCTTGTTCACCAAAAATGTGCAAAGGCACTTGGTGGTGAATTTGCTCTCCTTGAAAATATGGATCCTGATGTGAAATTTAAAATCTTAGAAACTGCATAACGTCTTCTTATTTTGCATTTATTTGATCATATCTTAAGACAAGTTGATAATGAAAATACGACTACAAAGATATGGTTGAAATTAGAGTCATTATATATTATTAAGTCCTTAACTAATAAAATCAATCTAAAGGAACAAATGTTTGGTTTTAAAATGGATTTTGCTAAATCTCTTGATGAAAACTTTGATTAATTCAATAAAACTGTCATTAGTTTAACTAATATAGAAGAGGATATATATGATGAAAACCAAACAATAATCATCTTAAACTTTTTACCTGATTCCTTTAAAATGTTAAAGCTGCAATAAAATATGGTAGAGAGTCTCTGTCTTTAGATAATGTATTGGGTGCCTTAAAATTAAAAGGTTTAGAAATTAAAAATTTGAAAGAGAGACAACCAATGAAGGACTTCAGGTTAGAGGTAGGACTGAAAAGAGGTATAATCAAAAAAATAGGAAAACCTCTATATTCAAATCTAAGAGTAAGAAAACTTATTGGCAATGTCACAAAAAAGGTCATTTAAAGAAGGATTGCCCAGAGAAAAAAAAAATGTATAGTAGTAATAATAACAATTCTGAAAACCAAGACATAGCAAATTTCCACGAGGGGTATAAGAGTGTTGAGGTTCTTATGGTAACTGAGAAAATGTTTAGTGAGGAATAGGTTATGGATTCGGGTTACACTTTTCCCATGACACCTAGAAAAGATTGGCTAATTGATGTTAAATACTTGAATGGAGGTAAAATATTAATGTGAAATGATGAGTCATGTGATATTATTGTTGTTGGTAGTATTAAGTTTAAAATGCATGATGGTTCTATTAAAATTTTTGAAAATGAGATATTGGTGCCTAAACTAAGAAGAAATTTAATTTTTTTAAGTTTGTTAGATTCAAATGGATATGTTTTTAAATCTGAAAATGATGTTCTTAAAGTAATGAGAATGTCCTTAGTGATTATGAAAGGGAAATTGAAATAGGGGTTATATGTCTTGGAGGGTTTTATTGTGTTAAATTCTATGAATTTTGCTCCAAAGTTTGATGAAATTATTTTGTGGCATAAAAAACTTGGGCATATAAGTGCTATCAGATTGCATGAACTTTTTAAATAGAAATTGATTAATTTTGATAAAATTTGTAATTTAAATTTCTGTGAAAATTATGTCTTGGGTAAGTCACATAGACTTAGATTTTCCTTTGCTACTCAAAGAATTAAGAATGTTTTAGAGTATATACATTCTAATCTATGGGGATCTCCACAGATCCCCAATTCATTGTCTAATTCTTATTATTTTATAACATTTATTAATGATTATCTTAGGAAGGTATAGGTGTATTTTTTAAAACAGAAGGATCAAACCTTTGATTGTTTTAAAGAATGAAAAACACTTGTTGAAAATTAGACTAACAAAAGAATAAAGGTTTTAAGAATTGATAATAGGTTAGAATTCTGTAATAAACTCTTTTCAAATTTTTGTAAGAAAGTAAGAATTCTTAGACACATGACATGTACTAAAACACCTCAACAGAATGGATTAGTTGAAAGAACGAATAGAACTATTATGAATAAAGTTAGATATATGATGACAGATTCAGGTTTTAGTAAAAGATTTTGGGCAGAGGTAGTTGCCACTGCATGTTATTTGATTAATAAATCACATTTATCTGGATTGAATTTTAAAACACCTATGAAACTTTGGAATAAAAAATCACCATCATTAAGCCGTTTGAGACCTTTTAGATGTTTTATATATGTTCATGTGAATCATGATAAATTAAATCTTAAGGCTTTAAGGGTTGTTTTTTTGGGTTATCTTATAGGCACAAAAGGATGTAAATTGTGGTTAATTGATAACAAGAAATGTGTGATAAGTAGATATGTAGTCTTTAATGAATTAAAGCATTATAAAGATTTGTTTGTTAGTAATCAATTAAGACATGTTCAAATTGAGGTGGAAACACCACAATCTAGTTTTCAAAGTCAGTCTTAAGAGTCCAGTGGTGGACCTGAATTGTGTTTGAATTCGATTTGTTCTTCAAAGTATGAAATTTCACACTCGAATTAGTAACCACCACTATAGAGTCAAGAAGAAAGTCTTCAATTTGATAGTAGTCCTAATTTTTCTTATTATCAAGTTGTTACAGATAAAGTTAAAAGAGAGATTAGATTACCTTTTAAGTATGCACATGCAAAACGCATTTCATATGCGTTACAGATAAATGATGCAATAGAAATGGATGAACTTATTAATTTCAAGTAAGTGTGTAAAAGTCAATACAGAGATAATTGGATAAAAGCCATAGAGAATGAGATGGCTTCTCTATAGAAAAATCATACATGGTCACTTGTTAATAGACCCAAAAGACAAAAGGTAATTGAATGCAAATAGGTTTTCAAAAGAAAACCTAGTATACCTGGTGTTGAGCAAACAAGATTTAAAACAAAAGTTGTTGCAAAAGGTTTATCGCAAAGAGAAGACATTAATTATAATAAGGTATTCTCTCCTGTTGTAAAACATGTTTCTATTAGACTATTGTTGTCTGTTGTTGTTGTTTTTTTTTTTTTATTTAGAATTAGAACAAATGAATGTTATTACTGCCTTTCTGCATAAAAAATTGGAAGAACAAATATACATGGAACAGTCTGAAGGGTTTGTGAAACCTGGTAATAAGAATAAAGTTTGTTTACTTTATAAATTTTTATATAGTCTTAAATAGTCTCCTAGACAATGGTACAAATGATTTGATGATTTTGTTTTATCAATTGGATTTTTCAGATACAGTTATGTTCACTATGTTTGTATTAAGAAAATTGATAATGATAGTTTTGTATACTTACTGATTTATGTGGATGACATGTTTATTGCTTTTAAGGATATGAATGCTTTACTTGATTTGAAATGTATGTTGAATTTTGAATTTAAAATGAAAGACTTGGGTCTTGCAAAGAGAATACTAGGTATGGATATAAGTAGGAATAGACTAAAATAGTGTTTGATTTTATCTCAGTCTGCTTATATTAGAAAAGTACTTAAGTTATATCATATGATCAATGCAAAATGTGTGAATGATTTTATGGGTACTCATTTTAAATTTAAATCTGTTCGATTATTGTCTTCTGATGAATCTGAATTCATGAAGAATATACTATATTCTAATGTGGTAGAGAGCCTAATGTATGCAATAATAGATATTGGACTTGATATAACATATGTCTTTAGTCTTGTTAGCAGGTTTATAAGTAATTTATGTAAAGAACATTGAAATGCAACAAAATGGTTATCGAGGTTTTTAAAGGGTACATCTGATTATGACTTATTGTATACTGCTAATGCTACTAATATGTTTTCTGTGAAAGGATGTTGTAATTTAGATTTTGTAGTTGATCTTGATATCTTGATATCTTAATAAAAGGAGATCCCTCACTAGTTATGTTTTCACTTTTGGTGGGAATGTTGTAAGCTGGAAGTGTAATTTGCAACATATTATGACATTTTCAACAATTGAGGCCAAATACATAACATTGATTGAAGCAGTTAAAAAAACACTATGACTGAAGGGAATTATTTCTAAGTAGGGACTGAATGTTGGTGTTACGTAAATTTTCAATGATTCATAAAGTGTTATTCATCTCCAAGAATTTTGCATTTCATGAGAGGACTAAACACATTGATATAAAGCTGCATTTCATCAGAGGTATGTTGGCTGCTGGTCAAGTTAGTGTGAAGAAAATCTTAACAGATGTCAATCCAACTAACATCTTAGCTAAGCATGTACCATTAAGTAAGTTTAGAGATGCTTTAAGTTTACTCAAAATTTGTCCAGTTTAAGTGTATTATGATGTCTACAGGGGAGTCCTTAGATGTTTTAGTTTTTTTAGTCAAGGTGGAGTTTTGTAAAGTTGTGACTTAAAAAAACTAGAATGGCAGTCTTGTAATTAGGAGAATAAGTTGGGGCAAAGTTTGGGTTGTGGTTAAAATCTAGAGGCAGTTTAGTCTTTGCTTGGTTAAGTCTTTATCTAATGGGTATAAACCATTAGTTGATTTTATTAAGAAAAGAGAGAAGAAAGGCATGAGTTTTGGCTTCTTTAGAAAAAAGAAAAACGTAGGAAGCTTCAGAATTGAATTTCTCTCTGGCTCTTTATATACTCTACATTAGGGTTTTCAATCTTAAGAGAAACCCACTTGTTTCTCTACCAATTTAGCCTTCTCATCGTCGAGTCAACATCGTGCTTGTTATGGTTCTCGGTTTCAAGTGCCTTTGTGGTCTGTCCGGTTAAGTTGAAACAAGTTAGGTTTTGTAAATATATTCTTTCGATTTATAGTAGATTTTACTAGAGGATTCCTCTACTTTGGATGTCGGGTTCTAATCTTTGGACCGTAACCAAGTATATTGCTGTATTGATTTGTGCACTGTTTATTATACTGTTCTTGTGCAATTCTTGGGTGATAAATAATTTGGATCTTGAATAATATTCGAACTTGGTTACTATAAAACATTAACAAAAGCCATGTAAATATATACATATCATACTCATTATAATTATTATCACTTAACATCATATAATAATCATAAAATTATTACCAATTTTAAAAAAAAGGAAATTTATTTTATTTTTGTTCTAATATAGTGACCTCAAAAGATCAGACTCATAAGAGGCAAGAGGAAACTCTATAACCCAAAGTTTAGTGTATTGTTAAACTTTCATCCGTAAACTTTTAAAAATTAAAATTCCTATTTATGAATTGTTAAAATTAATCAAATTCATTAGTTTTACAGATGAAATTGTTATTTAACTAGTGATATTAAAAAAAATAAAACTTTATCTTATTTTTTCTTTAACTCCTAAAAACTAATAATTTCTCTTTAGATTAAACTTTGAAAAGTCGTATTTTCCCCCTTAGGGTTTCAATTTTCTAGCAAATCTTCTTCCTCTTTGACAACTAGCACCCTTCTACCCTTTCTCTCCCTTCCTCTGGGCTCATTTTCGCTGGAAAAGATGAATCAATGAAGATGAGAAAATTGTCTTTATCGATTCCAAAAGAATTGATAAAGATGATTTCGATAAAGACAATTTTCTCGTCTTTATTGATTTGTTTTGATGAAGACAACTGCGAAGGAAGAGAGAGAAAGAATCAAAGGGTGTTGGTTGCCTAGAAGAGAAAACATTTGTCAAAATATTAAAGCCCTAAGGGGGAATGTAACTTTTTAAAGTTTAATTTTAAAAGAAAATTGTTAGTTTTGAGTGTTTATGAGAGAAAATAAAATAAAACTTTTTTTAGTATCACTAGTTAAACGATAATTTTTTCTCTAAATTTAATAAATTTTGTTAACTTTAACAATATATGAGTGTGTATTTGAGTTTTTAAAACGTTACAAATAACAGTTGAAAGTGAATTATACCTTGGGTGGGAATAGGTCCTTTGGCCTGTAATTTAATATTCTTTTGCCAATTTAATATATTAAAATAAGTATATAAATCATCATAGTGAATTCAATTTCATTTATTTTGAAATTAAAATTAAACAAAATAAAAAACAAGACAACAGGATTTAACCTCACAAACACGAGCTTAAACGAAAACAGTTATTTGTTTTTTTCATTTTTTGGTTTGATTTTATATAAATTTGTCCAGAATGACCTGAGTTTGTCTTGTTCATTCAGTCAATATATGGTTTCTTCTGATATACTCTCTGTCACAGGAATGAGATTTGCTTGTTTGTACAGTGTGTTTCTCAATCAGTTGATTTTTGAATGAAAAACCCCTAATTGTAGGGCATTATATGCAGCATTGAGTACAAGTATTTTCTTCCACTTAGAGCTGGATTTGAATTGAATTTGTTGGAGTTCGACTTGGCTCGAATAAACCCAAAACAAGCTCAAGCTTGAGCTTGAGAGTTAAAATCCAACCGCATTTTATACTTTCCCATAGCTTCGGTAATTACAAGAAGCAGAAAGAAACTGGGAGAGGGAAATTGGTGTAAACTTAAGATGATAATTTAAAATGAATGAAAATGCTTTTTTTGAAACATCTTTGCTCAAAGCATTATAAGAAAAGTGTAGATTACTCCAAAAGGGCAGCTTGTCAATAGTTACAACATGTCACTTGCTTTTTCCTGTAAAGAACTGATGTCCCCGCAACACAGGCGTTGCTTTTGACAATCTATAATTTCCGATACCTGAGATTTCAAACTTCAGTGAATCATCAAGAAATATGGATAACTAGATGTTACAACTTATGCCCGGAAGTTCTACCTTCATGGTATGGTGAAGATGCTGAAGTAGAATATTGATATATAATTCGAGTTTCTTTTCTTCATCATTATACGTAGATTCCTAATCCAATCTCTTTTGGTTCTGTTTCCACCATCCATGGTGGCCTATCGGGAGAAGAAAACAACTGATGATTAAAACCAACAAGAAAATAGGCTAATAGAAAAGCAAGAGTTAAAACAAAGAAGTATTACTTGTTCATTACGAAGTTTATTGTTCCTTGTGCCGCACGCTCAAGCAGAACTTCCCTTGCCTCGATTGCAATTCCTTCAGGCTGCAGGAAAAAAAAAAAAAGACAAAAATTGATGAACTGTCTTAACATTTAACATTAACATGTCTGTCTCCTAATTTTTAATGCCGTCATGCATACCTCTTCAGGAAACCAAACCCCTGGCTGTGTGACTCCCTCAAGAAGTGCAAGGGCAAAAGCTGATGTAGCAGTTCCCACAGATCTGAAACAAATGTAAATGTGTTGTTTAAAACAACCTATGATGCTTCCAGAATCTACCTGTAAATTAGGAACTCATAGTAGCACACGATATAGTTCATCGCTTTTGAGGGAAGCACTCTACAGAATTTAATTTGTAGAAACAAAGGCAAAGGAGCTTACACAGATAGCCTCCTGTGACTAAAGATGCCAACCGTATTGCGACCATCTGAGCACTCCAAGTCAACCTGCCAGTTGAAAGAAGCATTAGCAAAGGGACTTGTATTACACTGAACCCTGTACAGATTTCATCTTTCCATTTCAAAAATATAATAGAATAATAATAATACTACGATTAAATTAATATTGTAATCTCACCCTCATAGATACACGTTCTCCAGCAATCTTATCAAATGCCCGGACAACAGGATCAAACAATTGAACCAGCTGTTGGACTTTGTTTCGGTCTCTCAGATACTCCTGCAAGATTGACCCAAAACTTCAAGTTCTTATCAAGAGGAGCTAAACTAACAGCCTTTCATTTGAAATTGATGCTTGACCAAATTAAGATTGAATGCAACATGCATTTCCTAGTTTTTACTACCATGTTCCTGTTTAGAACAGTACATGGATGAAATTCCAGAACTTTACACATAATATAATCACTTGTTATAAATTAATCAATGTCGATCATTGAATCATGGAGTGATGCTTGGAACATTAAATATGATACATCAGTATTTTTGCTTGCCAACAGCTTCCACAATACATGGCCAATATAATAACGTAGGATAGAATACCAAGACAGTGGAAAAATCTAAACAATCAGCCAATTCAAGCTCTGAGTAAAGTAGCTGCCTACAGGAGGAAGAAGCTTTGTCATGGCAATCATTCCCAAATTCCAGAAGAATGGTGCAGTTCCAAAGCGAGCGCTAACAGTTGGTACTCCAAGGATTTCATGAGCACTTCGAACCTCCGGTAAATTCCTGAAAATAAATGATTCTGTTTAATTTAAGTGCTCAGGAAATAAAGCAATTTTGCAGCTACACAGTTTTTAAATCAAGTAGCTAAACCAAAACTACTGGCTAAAAGTAAATGACATTCATTGTAAGCTACGCATGAAACATAGCCTGAATTCTTATAGTAAAGGTTGACTCAGGGACTGAAGGGAGCCACTTTTATGTTAATAAGTTGAGGGACAATATGCAACCTCAACTCTGACATTCTTCAACCTTTTATATCAACCTATTCTTCCCATTGGAGCAGTAATTGTTAATATATTTATTGGTTCTCTATGCTAATTTAGTGATGATAATTTATCATGGTATTTGAAGCTTTTTTATCCATACTCAAGAATATTTTAGTACGGCAAAAGAATATAACTTTGAGGAATATTGCATTGACTGTCCCTGAATTTCGCTAACATACAAACAAGTCACCCTAGTCTTGAAATTAGTTAAAAGCCTACAACAAAATTAAGAAAACTGTCATATAGTTTCTCAATTCATCAAAAAAATCTTTCCTGTGAGTTTTGAGCTCAACTTCTTTCCTATGAACTTACAATAGAAAGACATCTTTTCTTCCAATTCCTTTTCCGAAATCAACATTGAGCATTCCACTGTATGGCTTTAGTTTGAGCTTTTCTCCTGCTTTCATAATGCCAACATGGTTATACATCATATAAGTAGAACAAGTGAGCATAGATAATTCACAATATGCCCTTGAAACTGACCTTTACTATATGCAACAACTTCCTCTCCAAGAAGTAAAAAACTAGTAGCTAATATTGTAGGACCAGCACCACCAGTGCCTGCTGTATAATAGCTGAACCTGAGAAGAACATATTTGCACATAAATCATATGTACGAGGACAAAAAAGACAGGAGCAAAGCAATCTATTATGAAGTTTTGTGAGGGAAATGCATAGATATTCCAGTTGTTTTGGCTCCCAAAGCTTGCATGTATGAGTACGACACTAGCTTGAACCCGAAAGCTTAAACTAACAGGTAGCAAGCCAACTCATTGTACATAAATCCTTCACTTTTCTACTCTGTAAGGCATTTACTGCTCACATAGTTATCTTATATTCATATGGCATGATGATTATTACTCAACCCAAATCCTTTATTGAATTCTCCACTCCAATCCCCAAACAACCTTCCCTGACAAAATTAAAATGTTTCTAAGAGGAAATTCACAAGTTGATTGCAATCCTTAGTTGTTAGAGCTTAAATATAATTCAGAATTGTAATACTAAACCTGGTGTTTGAAATAGATTTGACTAAAATGTCTTAGAAGCAGGTTCATTTAACTAAAAATGAAAAAAACAAAAATAGCTATGAATGGCCTCAATATTTATGTTGATGGGATGATGAAGTTCACAAAGTTTTAGAAAGAAATACAAAAAATTAGAATAAAGTATAATATGTCAATCATCAGTTGAAACTAATTCAGCAAGCAGGGTAGTAGTGGATGGTGGATAAACAATTAGGGGGTATAATCACCTTAGCCTCTCTGGTTCCCCCTTGCTTTCATCTCTTGCAGCACGAACTAGCGCTGCAGCCATCACTGCCATGAAAAGTGTAGCAAGTAGTATATGTGAGTAAAATCTCAAATTCTTCATATACCGAGCTTTTAAACCAGTCATACATGCAATACACAATTTGAAATGAATATTATAGGATGAAAATTGTCAATACAAGTAGCACGTTGAGAATCATAAGGTCAGCTGAGATCAACAGCTCAGATAATTTTACTTTGTGGCAACAATTCTTTGGAGTTCACATGTTACAATAATGAATTTCCTGATCTTCCAATTCATTTTATTCTAATTTTATCTTAGATTTATATTGGCCATATGTGCACAAAAAGCAGAAAAAAAATATTCATAGTAGCACCATTGCTCACTCCAGGATAGATTCCACCGGTAGTTATTGCTGGAACATGTGCAGCTATTGCTCTATCCTTCAAGGATTTTGCACGCAATGCATAGCTCGTATCATCACAAACATCCAAATATGCTGTCTGTTGGGAGATAGAACAAACAGTTCATGAGAGAACATCATGGTACATTTTAGAGTTGTAAAAGTACCAATATCATCACATAGATAAGAGAAATAAAATAAATAAATAAAAGAAATGAAAATTTCACATAATTACCTTTCCTCACCTTGGTCTCTATAGCGGCTTCCAGCACATTGCAATTCTTTGCCTGTTGAAAAGGCCCTGCAGCATGGACTACAAGATCCACATCTGCAGAAGAACATTTATGGTATTTGAATGGTTTGTTACTCATTTCAACAACTTAATAAACAGATAGTATAGAATTCTGAATTGATCAGAAAATTGATTGCCACAGAAACAATAAGAGGTATATATGTATAAGAATTCTCAAAAATGCAATGTCACTTTCTTAGAATCTGAACTGTAACTTCTTTAAGAAAGAGATATCTAGAAGTTAAAATGTCATTAAACTTATATTGTGAATTTGCAAAAGCATATCAAATATCAACATTAACAATATGTAAAATAAATCAACAAATTGATACAGAAGACAATATTTGACGTGCTAAAGTCTACGTCCACGAATGAGAGAAGAATATATCTATATCACAAAGATAAAAAGTACAACACACAATATTATATCCCAAAAGAGCAACAGCAGTAGCATTCTCCAAAGACTAGGCCAAGATATCCAAAAGAGCAATGGCTAGTAGCAGCGTCTAAAGACTATGCCAAATGTTCTCAACAACTTATTTATGTAAGGAGCTGATAGCAGCTCAAAAAGTTTTGTCTTTTCAACAAACTCATTCTAGAAATATTGATGTAAATTTTATAAAAATGCACAAGTCCGCGACCACGACGACAATAATAATTATACGAAGACATTACTACACCTCTCAAAGCTAATTCCAATGAATCTAGATTATCAATGTTAACTTCAGTAAATTCAGAGTTCTTCCCCAATTTGTCCACCATTGCAGCACCCTTTTCCCTGCCATAACACAAAAATTCCTCAGCTGCCATCTCAACTAATAACATTTCTCTCTTTCTCAATTCAATTCTTTAAATAAGTAAACGTTTCACACTCAAAAAAAAGAGGCGCGGGGGGGGGGGGGGGGGGGGGGGGGGGGGAGGAGGAATTAAAACTAAAACAAAACAAACAAAAACACATCCTACAAGCTCTAAACTTAATAAATTTCCAATCTTTCTTCCATTCTCTAGTATTCCGAACACAGAAAACAAAAGGGTAGTCTTATTTTCACCGGTTTCGACAGCCAACAACGATTTGAAGTTGAGGCGAGAGCTTGGATAGAGCGATGGCAGTGGAGCCTCCAACGCGGCCAGTGCCTCCCAAAACCAAAACGCGGGCGTTTCGGGTCTTCTCCGGGAGTTGAGGTCTGTCAAGAACGGTCTCTTTGAGGCTGACACAGGCCATAACTGATGTAGAATTCAAATGAAGAAGAGCTGGCGCCATGGTTGTGAGCTCAGTCTCTAGTTCTATGGCCTGTAGCAGAATTTCTTATCCAATTATCAGTTTATAGAGATGATCACGTGGCCAAATGAAGTGTCTGGTGACGTGTCAGATTTTTGTGCCATTAATTTTTAAATAACATGATACGTTGTCGTATTTATCTGCATTTAAAATGCATCATATATCATAAGATTTCATCAATCTTTTCTCTTTCGATTTATTGAAATTCTTTTCATAGTAAAAAAAAACTAGTTAATTTTTTTAGTTCACTTTTTAAGGAAAATATTAATAAAATAAAACGAGGCCTTAATACTTATTTGAGGGAAAAATAATTTTTTATTAATTTATAATTAAGTTCTTTAAATATATATTTATGACATCATTACATAATTTATAATACTAAAAATAATTTTTTTTAAAAAATTAAATATGAGTCATGCAAAGATGGATTCATTTCGATTCAATTTGTTTTGAATTAATATTTAACTTGATTTAAATTAAATTAAACCTATATTTTAATTAATAGTTTAGCTCGAAACCATGTTCAGTGATAATATTTATTTTGCTGATATTACTATTTATCTCACCAATTATCTCGTCAGAGATTTATCTCATTGATGACTTTTAACAATATCTTTAACCAATTCAAACAAATTGAAACTTAAACTCGAACTAATAATTTAAATATAAATCAAATTTGAGCAAACTCATATTTATGTTCAATTCATTTTGAATCTAACTTTAAACCCATATGACCACACTAAAAGTGATAACTATAAATAATTTTAAAATTAAACAATTAGATTAAATTATTTTCTTTTTACTTATAACATATAGCATTTTAATAACTAGATTTATTACTTTAGTAAATTATTTTTATTGCATATTTTATTTGCTTAATATTTTGCACCCACTAACAAAAATTCCTGATTACACCCCTACTAATGTTACACTTTATATTCCCTCATTTATTTACTAATAACTTTTAACTACAAGTCAATCATTTTATTGACATGGATATTGAAGGGTTAGGCTAAATGGTTTGGTAAGGTTTATGACATGATATTAGAACTCAGATCATATTAATTGATCTAATTTAGAACTAGGGCTAAATTTAATTTAGATTAAGGTTAAAACGTATTTTAGTTATTAATTTGAATTGACTGGAATTGAATCGGGTGAATAGAGTTGGACCACAATTCAACAGTTGGGTTTTAAAAAATTTTTTAGGTAGGTTTTGAACACATATATAAAAAAAATGACAAAAGAAAAACACATGGACCGTAGACTTAAAACCCATTTCTATAAATACACAAAAAGAAAAACACATAGAGACACAAAAAAAGAAAAAAAAAAACACAGTTACTTATTGTTAAGCAAATTATACCTATTTTGTTAAATAACTAAACCTTGAGCATAAATATATTTTGATTATTGGGCTAAACCTTGTTAAAATTCTTGTGTCTCATTTCTTTATATTTGTTTTCTTTTTATGTTCTAATATAATGTAACATATACATCAATGTCTTTTTAGATTTTAATCATTGTTATCTTAGTTTATATTACGTACGACTTAAAATTACGTATATAAATTGGTAAAGAAAAATTGTATCATCACTTGGCCAAGTAGGGGCTCCACTTTCAAATTCAAGTGTATTTATATGGTGCTATTAACATGGCAAAATAAATATTTAAATTTAATTTATCAAAATCATAGAGGTCCATGACCTCTTTTCTCTACAGATTTAAATTGAGAGACTCTAGCTATAGGGATGCCAAACCTAAATCTTCACAAAGCCGATGGCAAAATAATTTTCTCCAGTCTGAATGTGCCTCAGATAAACCAGTGAAACAAGGAAAGTTTCCCTACTAGATAATGAACTTTGACCTTTGTGCCAATCTGAATGGATGATGACAAATGCCTTCTTGAAAACTTGTGAAAATCCTGATGAGTCAGGTCAGTCGACTCAGACTTGCTTAAAAAATATAAATGAATCAATCCCAATATACAAGAAATATGCCGAAACCATCAGCCTGTAAATTTTGGTCCACGTCCATGTTTTTCAGGTTTGGCAGCTGGCAGCCTATCCTGAACTGACACCTCACATACAAGAGCCAAAGATTTTTCTTGTCTAGAAATTCGAAGGAGAATGGTCAAGAATTTATCACCAGTTATGGCAGATTGCTGAGTCCTGAGTATTAAATTCTATTAGAGGTTTCCTGAATGTTTTTGCTCCAAGATCTTGGCTTTATTCATCTTAATTTATGTTTTGAAAAGTCTTGGCCTGATCATAAATTTCTATTGAATTGAGTAATTGACCAGGAAAAAATTTGTAGCTCATTATTCAAGACTAACTTATCTCTTCAATCTACATATTGGAAAAATTCCATGGCTTTCTATTATTCTTCAAATTAAAAAAGACCATTCACATTGAAGATGAAGTTTGATCTCCCAAAATTGACTCCTCTGTATTTAACAAATTTGCTGACATTTAAAGGATATGCATAATTTGGTTTAAATTGTAAAACCAAACCAAACATTTTAAAAATTTTGGTTTGATTTGATTTCGGATGATAAATTTTTGAAAAACAGTTTTTGTTTGGGCTGTCATTTGAACAATTTTTAAACTAAACTAAATTGTAAACTGTATTTTTTAAATAAGTGATTAGACATACAATTTGTTTTCCATATTTATTTTATCATTTTATATATATATATATATATATATATATATATATATATATATATATATACTTATATTATGTTTTAAAAAATTATAATTTAATTAATTTTATTAAATAATATATATTTAAAAACGAATGATTATAATACGTTTAACTGTAATCCAAACTGATCCATCAAATTGTGGAAATGCTGTTATAATCAATCTAAACTAAAGGAGACTTGAACCAGACTGTTGAAGCAACAAGAAAAAATATATATCAATATCAATACAAGAACGTGTTTATGCAAAATTAGATGCTCTCTGTGCGGCTTGGGAGAAGGCCGGAGCCCCCAATTAAAAGATGGTTGTATCCGAAGTTGGAGCAACAGTGAATAATGCAGGAACTTAATACAGAAATTTGATAAATCATGTGAAGGAAGCAGGAGCTCCCCGGAAGCCAGGAAAGGCTATTGAAACATATTTGTTTGCATTGTTTGATGGGAACCTAAAAACGGAAGGGATTGAGCAAATAATTCTATTAACACAATTGTCTGAAAAATTGCTGCTCAGGGTTCTGGAGAAGTTGGAATCCTGATATCTCTTGATCTTGCTTTACGAACTCAAGTCAATTTTGAGAACCGGGAAACAAAACAAAGGTCTTCTATAAGCAAATTAACCTCAGAGATGACACTCGGCTAACCCCTTATCGGTTACTCTTTTGTTGAAATGAATGCTTTTGTAAAAGAGTTAGCGGGTTAAGATTTAGTCAAGCTGATGCTTTGTTTTTTCTTGGTAGCAATAACCCACAAAATAAGTTGTCCAATAGTGCATTTTTCCTTCAAGAAAATTCAAAGAAGACTAGCTATTGATCGCAGGATTAATTTTGCATCACCAAAGGACGTCAGAAGTTTTCATGAAACTGACACCTAGTACATCCAAAACAAACAACATTTTCTCATTATCAGAATATACTTGGAATATATTACCGAAACAAGGACTTAGACCTTGTGGAAAATCTCGACGACTTCTGAGCTCAAAACTTGTGGAAAAATAATTAAAAAGTCCTTGCCTTAAATTGAACCCTTAATCTGCAACTTCTGGTCCATGTTTTCCAGGTTTGGCTCATGTTTAATTCTGAAGGTTAGCCACCGGGCAGCCAGAGACTTTTCTTTAGGGTCTAGAAATGCCAAGGAAATTCGTATAGGACTTTGCCACTAGTTATGGCAGATGATGTGATTCACGGAATTTGATTTGGCTTTATTCATCTTAATTTGTCCATTAAAAAGTCCTGGTGTCATAAATTTCCATGGACTAAACTGACAGAAAGTCCAGGTGTCAAGACAAAGGTTTAAAATAATCATATCTTCAAGTGGAAAGTCTTGTTGCCTCCATCTATATATAGAGGTGGATCCTTAGCTACAAAATTGTGCACCAGAGAAAATTTAATTTTGGTTTTTATTTTCTGATCCATGGCTGTTTCCTCTTATTCTGCGAGTGAAAAACTTTCCAGGGCTGCAATGTTGTTGCTCTTTGGGTTGTTGATGTCCCACATACAAACATCAGGTCTTCCTCTCATTCCCTCCTCTCCCACGATTCTTTATTTAATTGTTCTGAGATTATTTTAATGTGTGTTTTAAGGATATGTATTACAATATATTTTTAATAGTTATTGAGAAGAGTAATATTACATGTAATCTAACTATCTTATTCATATAATTTGACATAATAACATATGATAGAGTGATTTTGAAGTGTGAAAAAAAGTAAACAATTCGATCATCCAATCACATATTGTTACTTTGGTTTGCACAAATAAATTATTATCATTTACTTGTATACATAGTTTTAGTCTCCCGGAAGGTAAGTATTGACCAATTTGTTGAAGGCATCTGATTTGTGGTACTAACAGGTCAAAGGCTGTAAACTCTTTCCATAACGATCAAAAGCCCTCATAAAATTTTCATATAAAGCACTGCAAACTCAAAAGCACTTTAATTTTTGCAGGAGCCATAGGTGTATGCTATGGAAGAAATGGCAACAATTTACCACCACAAGCTGAAGTTGTGACTCTCTACAAGGACAACAACATTGGGCAGATGCGAATTTACGATCCGGATCAAGCAACCCTCCAGGCCCTGAGAGGATCCAACATTGAACTCATCCTCGACGTCCCAAAAGACAAACTCCAGGACCTGACGGATTCTGCAAAAGCCGGAGATTGGGTCCAGACAAACGTCCTGGCCTACTCCGCTGACGTCAAATTCCGATACATTGCAGTGGGAAATGAAATCCGCCCTGGTGATGCAGAAGCTCAATATGTTCTTCCTGCAATGCGGAATGTCTACAATGCAATAGCTGCGGCAAATTTACAAGGGCAGATCAAGGTTTCGACCGCAATCGACACAACTTTGTTAGGCAGTTCCTCACCCCCGTCCGAGGGGGCTTTCAGTTCTGAAGCAAGCTCCTACATCACCCCCATAATTCAATTCCTGGCACAAAATGGAGCTCCACTCCTTGCCAATGTGTACCCTTATTTTGCCTACACTGGTAACACCGCACAAATCAGCCTGGCTTATGCATTGTTTACTGCTCCAGGAGTTGTAGTACAAGATGGTTCGTACCAATACAGGAATTTGTTCGATGCAATAACGGATGCTCTGTATGCCGCTTTGGAAAAGGCGGGTGCCCCCAATTTGGAGATTGTTATATCAGAAAGTGGGTGGCCATCAGAAGGGGATCCTGCAGCCACTGTGGAAAATGCAGGAACTTACTACAGGAATCTGATTAATCATGTGAAGGGAAACACAGGGACTCCAAGGAAGCCTGGAAAGGCTATTGAAACATATTTGTTTGCCATGTTTGATGAAAACCTGAAAGCTGCAGGGATTGAGCAACATTTTGGTGTCTTCTCTCCAAACAAGCAGCAGAAGTACCAACTAACTTTTGGCTGAAAGAGTTGCTACAGCTTTCTCATAGCCTAAGTTTTAAATAAGAGAGCCTTGTGCACCATTTCATAATGTACTAAAATAATATTTTTACGATAAATAAAGTTAATAATTATTGCCACATTATAATAATAAACATGTAATATTCGCAAGGCTGCTTCTTGGTTAGCAGCGGCATCCTTGGGATAATTCAACCTAAACTTTAAATATTTTCTGAAAATTATTCCGAATAATAAATCTTTTGTTCAAAAACAGTTCACTGTCACTGCAAGGACATGGAAGTGACTTCAAGATTTAATAAAAGTTAAAAAAAAAAGAGGGTAAAATCTTAGGGTTGAAAAGGTATTCAAGACTGTCAAAATGAGCCTAAACAGCTGCCTTAACTTTGATAGGATCTGTAAGCTCTGAGGAAGGAACTCCATAAGATGCAACAACAGCATCAACCTCAGGAATTAGAACATAACTTGCAATAGAGAGAGCACCCCCTAAGCTCCTATGCAATAGCCGGTCACACTAAGCTATGTAATGCCACAAGTTCATTTATAAATGAAAGCAGCACGAAAAATTTAACCCAGCGTATCTAAAATCTTCTGCTTTTCTTTTAAACTGGAAAGTAAATTTATAAAAGGCCAAAAGACTTATTCCCACCCAAGGAATAATTAAGGGATTTTTTTTCTTTTACAATAACAGTTAATAAATAAGTATTTAAATTTTTCCAAATTAACCCATATAACTTTATTAATAAACTAAACCTACGGTAGAAATTAGTCTTCTGCCCTTTATAAATCATCTAACCAACTAATCATAAATGTGATGAAGCATAAATGCGAGATACTGACACATTGACCGTTCACTGAGCCATGCATTGTGGACTAGACCACAAAAACTAGAGTCTAACAGAGGTCATGCCTTTGCGGGCACGTCTTGCAAAAATATGGGTTTTAATGGGCAATGCTGACCCACCAAATATAAAAACTTGAGGCACGGTCCACAACACAATGGGTAATGCCTTTACGGGCTTTTAGGAAGTCTACCTATCAAATATTAATTTTTTTATTTTTAAATTTTTTCATTTTTATACTTTTTATTATTTTTAATTTGTGAGTCATACCAAACTGACTTGCCACCCTTCTTGGAAATAAACTACCTATTGACCAACCTTCTGATTACCCAAACAGATTTTTCGGAATCAATAACTAAAAATAAAATAAACTGCTTACAATTTACGTGTAATGTAGCCCATTTTGGAAATAATTTTACAAGAATTAGAAATCAGAACAGAAGCAAGGCAGTGGCAGACCATTGACCAACCAGAGAATGGATTAATTGATAAATGGAAAAAAAATTATATCTCCGACAATAATAAAACGTTATATACGAATAATATATATAATTTTATACATAAATAATAATATATTATTATATGATTGAGTATTATTATATCTCTAATTTAAAATTACTCAATCATATGATGACATATTATTATTTATGCATAAAGTTATATATATTGTTTATGTACATAATACTACTCCTCTGAAAATTATATCTACAAATAATGCTTTTGTTGTTTAGTGAGTCATGTTCTCATATACCAACATGAGAGCTTGCATTCATTGAGTTATCTCCTTTTGGTATATCAAGTAACACAAGTCAATAAATATGAATACAATTATTCACTTACGGTTAAGATCATTACACGAATGATTGTCAAAATGAATTGATTAATGAATCAATTATATTTTTAGTCCAAGTCGAAAAACGTATCAATGTCCTTACATAGAGTCAACACTACGATAGTCAAGACAAATTATATCCAGTCTAATTTAGGTCATATTACAATCTCAGTATGAATAGAGTGTTTTCATTCCCTCGATTGCAAACTATGAAATTTTACTATTGCGTTGGAAATTTGTCTTTTTGTTACACCGTATATATATGATTTTAAAGTTAGTATATGTAAGCCAAATTGCAATTGATTTTGTAATTCATATATATGAATGCAAAGAGGATATAATAATGCATGAATAAAATATCTCTATTAATTTATTAATAAAATTATGTATACATATTTTTAAATATATAAATAAATACACATATGATATATTATTATATGATTGAATATTATTTGAGTGATTTTGAATTATTGATAAAGTAACATCTAATCACATGAAGACAAACCATATGCATATCTATTTGTGTACTAGAAAATGTGTACACATAATATTACTCTTAGGGGGCGTTTGGTTCTGAAAATATTTTATTACTAAAGTTGAAAGATTACCTTAAAGATAAATTATTTTAAAGATTTCAGAGTATAAATTATTACTATATTTAATGAAAATAGGTTGGTATAAATAATTATTGTATTTGGTTAAAAGTAATAAAAGAATATTAGTATATTATTTTACTTAAATACCCTTAGGTATAATTATTTTAAAATATTTTTTATATTATTTGTTATATTAATTGAAAATATGATTATATTTTCCCTAAAAAAAATTAATAAATAAATTATATATCATAATAAATCAAGATTATTTTAATAATTTTTTAATATCTAAAGTAGATATGGTAATTAGATTACCTATTATATTACTTGTCACATTATCATTGGTAATAGAAGATTACCAGAATCTTTTATTACTTATAAACTAAATAAAATAATATAAGTAATAAAAGATAAATTACTAAAATAACATTTAATCCCCCTTAATTTATTATAGCCTAAATATTAATTTTACATATATCATTCAAGATCATGTGCAAAACAACATATAGGAGAGCACTAAATATAAATTGTTTTTATGATGCTACATTACCATACAACCCTCAAACAAAACAAAGGCCTAAAGACTTATTCCCCCCAAGATTAGTGCTTTGCTAGTTTTAACCTATTAACTTTGAAAAATTTAAATACTTACCCTTTTGTTAATTTTTATAATTAGTATCAGAGGTAAAATTATCATTTAACAAAAATATTTGAAAAAAATTAACAGTTTAATCACATTTTATCCTAGGTTTAAAAACTAACAATTCCCCCCACATCCGCACCCCAAGGTTTTGAAAAATCACCATTTCCTCTCTAGGTTTTCAATGGCAACTCTCCAATGACAAACTCTTCTCTGATTGTCAACATTTTCTCTCTCTCCTGGCTTTTCTTTCCTTTTTAGTCTCTTTTGGCCATCTGCCTACTGTTTTCGTCAGAGACGAAGACGATTGATGAAGACAATAAGGAAATACCGTAAAATCTAGTTATTAGTATTTAAATACAGTGTTTTAAGGATGTACATTGAACTATTCTTTTGATTCCTAATGCTGAACATGTATTTTAAAGAACAATTCTTGCCACTTACCTGTCAAAAAGAAAATTTAAATGAATTGTTATCCCACTTTCAACCTCTAAGTCTAGTGAATTTACTGATGGGCCACTATAACAATGACTTGATTAATATTGTTACTACAAGGACTCCAAAGAAATAATGAACTCTGGTTAGACATATCAAAAATGTCAAATCATTATGTAGCACGATTGATTAATAGAAATTTGACATAATTGGTACAAACATCACCTGAAATTTTGTAGATTATGTTTGACCCACAAAATGTATGAACCGTACTGAAGATCTTATAATTAGGTTTATAAGTCAGTTCGATTTACTATTGTGCCTAGAGCTAGCCATACTAAATATAAACTTAAATTAGATATGATTATATTATTATGTTATTTAAGGAAAAGTAGTTGTTGACAAAATTAACACCTACCTATAAGATTTAGATGGAGGCACACATGAAATTAAATATTATCTAATTCATTTTTGTCAACAATTCAGAAAGCTATCATACAATCATCACAGTGAAAACATCCCTTTGAATCGTTCTTAAACAACCAAGAAGAAAACTAGATTACTTGTCCTCCGTAGGATGCTCTAGTCTTCAAGTGGCTGTGGTTTTTCGGACAGCTTCCTTTGGTGACCAAAAATCTTCTTCCTCTCTACTCTCTCTTTTGGTGTGTAGCTAGGTGCGTTAAATAACGAAAAATTAGGGTAACACTTTTTTTTATTTTTGCATGTCGATCAAGACACACGGGTGTGTGTTGTGTTACCCAACTATGACATCATCCGATTTTATCGCAATTTTTATCTTATCTTGAATTCAAATTTTATTAACGATACATGATTGTATATATCAACATATACAGATGTGCATCCCTTTGGAAAATCATTAATAAACTAAATTGAATGCAAGAAAAAAAAATGAAAATGCCTTTGAACTTATTTGTGGGTGTTATAAAGTTCATCAACAATAATACAAATTTCGCTTAAGTATTCAACCATTGATTTGGAGTCTTTGTTAGTGTTGGCTAAAGTTGTGTGTAAGCCATAGATCTTGGTTTTTGAATTGTTGGCGTATGTTGTGATGAGGTTTTCCCAGGCTTGCTTGGTAGTTTTTCTAGTTCCTACTATATGAGCAATGGTGCCATCAAGTCATCAACTGAGGCCATGATAGCATTTTGGAAAAGGTTATCTAGTAAAGTACATAGCTTATACTCTAGTGAGTTTGATTCAATGGGACATGGATAAGAGCCATTGATGTAGCCCATTAGGTCATATCCATAGAGAAAGGTGGTGATTTGTGCTCTCCATGTTAGGTAAGTACTGTTGTCGGTGAGTTTGCAAGGAATTTGAGAGGCAACATTGAAGGTTATTAAGGGGTTAGCTTAAGAGTTGTATCCTACTACTTGAATGATGGAAGCTTGAGAATCTAGAGTGAAGATTTCTTCAATGGTAGGAGTAGTTGGAATTGGTTATGCTCGTTGGAGAGTTCAATGCTATAATACCATGGGAAAGTAATTGAAGTAGTGGAATATCTCAATTATTATTGATAATACAATATTTATACAAAGCTATTGTTAATATTAGTGATGGAGAGTAATTTTAGGTTCCATATATTTGTTACAAGTTAATAATTAGATGAAAATTTGTTGACTAATGAAAGTTATGATTGAGGCAAACCATGTGGGATTGGAGTTGATTGTTGACTAGTTATGACTTAGGCAAACAATGTGGGATTGCAGTTGATTGTTAACTAGTTATGGTTGAGGCAAATTGTGTGGGATTGGATTTGATGCTTCATTAAGATGCAGGAATGTCAAAGTTGAATTTAAGTTTGGGATTTCAGGTTTACATAATTTGCTTTGTAATATTATTAATTTGTAATGTGGACTTTTTTTTGTTTTTTACAGTATTTACTCCTTAATATATTTCCTTTTATCCGATATGAGCTGACGATATTAGTTTTCCACATTTGCAAAATGTCTTTGCCCAAAAAACTTTGTCCCATCAAAGTTTTGGTCTATTTTTAAACTCTCACCGATAAAGTTTTAAAAACTCAAATGCTTACTTATTATTCAACTTTTGTTAAATTTTTTTATTAAAACTAAGGGTAAAATTATCATTTTTTTAATAATATTAAAAAAATATAATTTAATCCCATTCTCCCCTCCCAAAATTTTGAAAATTGATAATTTCCGAAATTAGATGATGGGTGAGTATTTAGATTTTTAAAACTTTGTAGGTGGAAGTTGGAATAAACCAAACCTTAGGTGGGAATAATGTGACACTGGTGCAAGTATTAGTTTTCAGAAAAAGACAACAATCTTATAAAGCAAGTTCTTGGATTGGAATTCGTATGTAAATTTTTTAGAGAAGTAATTGTGATTATCAATGTTTTAAAATTACAATTTTGTGGACAATAAAGGTAGATAATTGATTGATTTCTAATTTGTTATTTTGTTGGAGAAGTTATAATTTATATTTTAATATATTTAAACTGTAATATAATTATATTTTTTAAGTATTGCTTGAAGTAGTTTGAAATTTTGTTAAATAGTCTATTAAAACATGTTAATTGTAGGGAAATTAATTAAATTATCCATATTTCATAAGTTAAAAAAAAATTCCCACATTTTTTTGGCTTAAACGAAAATACTTAAATTATCAAGGAGTTGAATTAAATTGTCCTAAATATCCACACTAATACGAAAATTATCTTTGTTTCATTCTATAAAAACTTTAATCTTATAATACATTCATATATACAATTTCACTCATTATCCAATATTGTGATTTTGATCTAAAGAAAATACGTTCATAATAATTATTTCAATCAAAAGAAAAAAGTTTCGTGATATTGAAATATTTATACATATAATAATTGTAAGTGTTATTACAAGTCAACAAGCCCTATGTCAATATATTATTAATCATACCTATCGCATCTCTATACTCGCTCGGATTAACTTGGGCCTTGAAGTGTCGATCAACAAAAAATCTCATTTCCCTTTTCCCCTCATCTATTTTTCTCTCTCATGGTGGTTTTTGAAAGAAAAAAATTATAATTACATCAATTTTTATAATAAACACTTTATTCAGAAATACAAACAAAAAATTTGGAATCTACACATAAAAAAAAAACCTTAAAATGAAAATTTCCAACTTACTTGCTGAATGCAAAAATACCAAAAATATCCCCAAATTGAATATTTTGAAATGCTATCTGAAATATTTTATTTTAGAATTTAAATGCTCTATTTATAAAAACATACCAAAAATTTATAAATTACAAGTCAACAAGCCTAAAAACATAATAAAACGCATCTAGTCAATTTAATTAATACACTAAAATGAATAAAACGTGACAAAGATTGATTTACTAACTTTTTTAGTCATTTTGATTGCCAGAAAACTCACAAAAATTGTCAGTAGAAGTCGGTCGGTAGATGAAAGTGCGAATACGTGTGATTGGGTTATGTAATTCGTGTGTTGCCTTTTTCCTTTTCCTAGTTTCAGTCATTATCGGCATTACATGGTAATTGGGTTAAAGCATATTAATTGTAACACTTAAAAAATATCATTAAGCATTAATACTTTTTCGTTAGTTGTGATATACATAAATAGAGTTTCATTATGCACTACAACTTTTGAAAGATCTCAAAAGCAAATCTAACTTACAAAAATAGGCAATACTAAAGTTTGAGAAAAAGCTGAATTTTATTCTAGAGCTCTACGTGGGTCAAAGATAGTTTAGCATGAGAATATATTGCCTAGTATATCATTCCAAGATTTCTTTTTTTTTTTTGTCCCGTTACACTCAAGTCATCTAAAGGATCACTTAAATTGAACTTAATTTATTTCATGTTGAAAAAGTGCCCGCCGAATAACAAATTTATATGTATTTTTCAATGAATTCGGCAGACTGGCACTCATATGTATAATGAAAACTTCCGAAATTATTTTGTTTGATAGTTAGTAGAGCCAACAGAGAAATTAACATGTCAAAATCTCAATTACAATGTTGAAAATTTTCGTGATTTTTCAAACAGAAGAAACTTGAAAATCATTTAAAATGCTTGTTGAAGTGGGCATAGTCCTTATTTTTTATTCGTGCAATTCAATTCGTATCTATTTTAAGTACACAAATGAGTATATATTTGTGTGTGTCATTACGTAATTAAGTATTATTTTATCTTTAATTCAAACTCACTAAATTACAAAATGACACATTTAAGTGTGTACTCATTTACGTACTTAAAATGGGTACATATAGTTTTATTTATTTATTTATTTTTCACCAAATAAAATTCCATATTTATCCCACTTGCATTGTGACAATGAACATTTACATAATATAACTTAAAATCAATACAAATTCCACTAAAAAATGAAAAAGCAAATAAATATAACTGAAGCTGGTACAATTCATAGGTAAAAATTAATTTCTCAAATGCCCACTAAATATTTATCAAACTTTAGCTATTACAAAGATATATAAAATGTTGATAGAACATAAATTTACACAATTTGATTAATATTTCAACTTCCAAAACTTCATGAGCAAAGCATAACACTACTAAAAGATTTAATTTAGTGAAATAATTGATTGGAGAGTTGATTAATTAGACTCTTCAAAATATATAGTATATTGAGTCCTTCACTTCATGCATGCATGAGTTTTTTTTCCTTTTTTGGCTTTCTACTTTCCCCTTGATCTCTCGGCAAGTAACGCTTTGTATTCCTCCCTCAAGCTATTGTATCTCTCACTCAGAATCGTGAATGCTTGTTTTTGATCGTCCGAAATGTCCTTCTTCTTCTTCTTCTTCTTCTCCTCAAGTCGAAGCTTCACTGATTCGATTTGCACCTTCAGTTCATGTATCCTCATTACCTTCTCCTGGTGCAACCTTTGCAATGTCTCCAATTCACTTCCATCTTCATCAAGAAAAACAACATCAATTTATTTATTGAGTTTAGGGTTACAAAATAAACAATTAATCTCTCCTCAGACATTTGCATTTTTTCAAAATTCAAATAAAGAATCATCGAAAGACAAAAACTTTTACTAAACTCTTTACATATAGAGTTCACACTCATTTTGGTTGAGTTTAGCAAATTTTTCTATCTCCTCTGCAATTCTTTATGTATAGAATTTTTGTTTCGAGTTCTACAAAAATGAACCCTAGTTCATTGGTAAATCCATCAAATGTTCAAACTAAGCATATTATTATAATAAAATCAAAAAATAATAATTAAAAATAAAACAGTAGAAAATATAAGTAAATATATATTACTATTTAATTATAGGGGTTAGTAAAACGGGTAGAACACTAGAATTTTCAAGTATAAAACCTGAGTTTAAGTCTCTGTCATGATTGATCAAACTCTGAAAATATTACTTATAAAAAAAAAAAAAGATATAGTAATATTTGAATAGTTTTGCTTATGGAGGAAGTAAAATAACCTATGCTAAAATGTGGTAAAACAAGTAAAATGCTTGTTAGACTAATTTGTCCCAAAATGTGTTTTATACAATAAAACATGAAAAATTCTAATAAATTTTTTTCTAAGTCAATGTGTTTCTGTGATAAACAGTTCCATTTTTGCAATTATAACCTAAAAAATAATTTCAACTTAATAAATAAGTCACCCAAAAAAATGAAATAAGATAGAAAAATATGAAATGGAATAAAAGCAAGAAAATTGAAGTACCTGAAGAACTGTATGAACAACCAATGCCATAATCATCCATGACTTTATAAATTCCTGAAGAGGAAGAGAAAGAAAATTAACAAGTGAAAAGTGTGGAGAAATGCTTTTGTTTCATTTCATGAAATGATCCTTTTTATATAGGTATTTCATGTATCAACTGGAGCACCCAATTACAGTAAAGGGTCAGATAATATTTCTGTTATAAATAAATGTGAAGTCAAGTCAAATGCTATTAAAAAGAAGATGCAGTTAAAGGGAGGAAGATGGCTTTAGAATTGAAATTTCAGAAGCTTTCTGTTTGATTTCATTGTGATGATGATTAATTTTTGATCCAAACTCAAAGTCTAGAAGAACATCTTGGAAACAGAAAGTTGTTTTTGACCATAAAGTCAATGGATTTTTAGCCATTGATCTGATCATGCATAGCAGATTCATGCATGCCAATCATGGATTTGGTTGTTTTGTTAATGAACACTATTATATACTCCTATCTTGAAACAACATTATAAAATTGTTCTTTGTGAAAGGACAACTTTAACCCCATAATATTATCTAAACAATATTTATAAAAATAGAAGAAAAACCCACCTAAAAAAAGATCCCCAAAAAGTTTATAATTAATTTAAAGGTAGTTAAAATTAAAAAAAAAATACCCACTTCAAATATATGATAATTAATGTAAAAAGAGTAATGTAACCCTTAATATATACATTAATATTTGGGTTTGGATTAGAGTAATCAGAAAAAATCTGAGTGCGGGTGCATACCCATTGTCAACCCGGTCCATTATCATCCCTATAAATAAAAAAATTAAAATAATAATATGATCGGAAAACAAGTTTAATATAGGGATGAATCAAGAAGTGGATTATTGGGTATGGGTTTGGCTCACTTGAGTCCGAAACTAAACCCGGTTCTTGGCGGAGTTGGCAGAAAGAAATCTCTTTAAAAAAAGCGATGAAGAATTACTTAAAGGCCCTCGAATTTCAATATCTACTTTCGCAGTACCACAAGCAATCAAACCTTCAAACAATCCCACAGAAAATCACATAAATTATAAAATCTGACTCGATTCTTTACAACCGTTGGATCGATAGTCCAAAAAGTAAATAGTACCAATCAAACAGTACTTTGTAAAGAACCAGCTGAGCCGTACGTAACTAAATACAACCAATCAAACGGCTATTATGACTGGTACAACGATAAAAACAAATGCAAAAAGATAAAGGAAATACCTTCGCATTAACGAAGAAGATGAGATGAAAAGAAGATGGAGAGCAAAGAGAAGTGAAACTGGGTTTGGTGGAAAATTAAAGGGAAAATTAGAGGAAGGATTTTCAAAGGGTTAAGAGAAGAGATGGCATATATTTATATGGCAAAGTGTCAACCCGGAGACCCTCAAGAGACTCATATATCAAACCTGCGTGTATGATATCGAAGAGACAGCCATTTGGTGGATAATTTACTTAATTACTTTGCAGAATATACAGAACAAAAACAGAAAAAATAAGTTGGAAACCTCACATTGCCATGTTTTAAACATTAAGGGACTCTATTCCATGTTTAAGACTTGTATCATGATAAAAATATTGTGGAAAAAGGATCCTCAGTAAAATCAAGTAGGTGAAAACCTACCTACCTTCACAAGCTTGGAACACTGTGATAGCTACACTGATTTAAAAAAAACAAAAGAAAAACTGTATTAATGAAAAGAAAATAATAAACCGATAAATATTTAATTATTATAAATGTTATTTTTTATAATTTTAGTAGCTAATCATTTATCTCTTGTTAAAATAAATAAATTTATGGCTTTAATGAGAGATTAACAATTGTTAAAAGTTTATTTTTTTTGTTAAAAGGTTTTAACGATAGAAAAAATCTCGTTATAACATATTATTATAGTTTTCTTTAATAAAAGTATTAATAACAATAATATTTTTAACGAAGAAAATTATATTGACAATGATGATGAAATTTGTTTAGAGAATGAAACATTTTAATTATAAAAAATAAATTTTAACAACTATTTTCTCTTTGTAAAAGTTATAAAAATATTTATTTTTAATAAGAATATAAATAAGACTTGATATTTATCCATTTCATTTATATATATATATATATATATATATATACACACACACAGAGAGAGGATGGATTAGGAAATACTGAAAGTGAAAATGGAAAATGTGTTTTTGATGAGCAAGCCGAAGATTAGGGTTTTGACCAGTGGAAAAATATATATAATCATGGAAGCGTGTGCGTACACGGCTGAAGAAGAATTGAAACTGGGTTCATTTAATTTAATTAGGGAAGTAAAAAGTTATAAAGAGAAATAAAAAAAAAATTAATGAAAGGATTTTTCATTTGATTTGTCTGGACTTTGATGTAAATTTTCTGCAAATTTCAGAATAGGCCAAAAGACATATTCCCACCCAAGGTTGGGTTTGCATCAGACCTTGGGTGGGAAATATTCATTTGGCCTTCAGAACAAAGAGAGAGATAGCTATGGCTTCTTCATATAATATATGAAACAACACCACAATTTTCAACAAACTAGAATCATTCTAACTGTAATTTACCATATATTTTTGGTAGATTAATCTTGGCTTATTGTTTAAGTGTTTCTGCTGGTGATCGAGAAATAATATTTGTAGTAAATTTTGGACGTTGCAGACGTTACTCTAATGCTCTTGAAATTTATCTTCATAAATTGATAGATGATTAATTGTCTCTCTAGATATTGAGAAATAATTAATTATTTAGTATTAGTCCGAATTATAGGTTAATATAAAATTATAATAATAATAATGTTGTAGAAGTTAGTGTGATAATGATATCTCAAATCGTGGAAATTAAACACTTAATTACTTAACTCTTTTGTTGGATTGGTGTGTGGTATTTTCCAAGTACCAAAAATAATTACAAACTATCATTAATTAATGTCAATTAGTATTTAAACATGATCTTCGTAACAGAGGTAAAAAGTCTTATCAAAATCTGATTGAATCAACTGATTCAACTAGTAATTGATCTTTAATTCAGTCTAATTTTCATTTTATTGTTAATCAATTAAAAGGTTAGTAAAACCCAATTAAAAATAGTTAATTAAAAAAAATTGTTTGAACAAAAGAAATACCGTTTTATATAACTTGACAGTTTACATATTATTTTATTTAATATTAAATTTTATAAACATAAAAAATTAAAAATTTAATATTAAAACTTAAACCTTAAGAGTTTTAAAATCTAAAACTAGGATCAAACTTCTCTTCAAAATTAAATATACGTTTATCACCTCTTTTAAAAGCCAAATCTCAATTGAAATTCATATGTTATAAATTTGAAACCTCTCGAAAGTCAAGTACTCACGATGAATTAAATATAATTTATGTAAACTATTTTTACTTTAACGTTGTACATTGTGTTAATAATACTCATATTAATTAATAAAATAATTATATAATATTATAAAATATTAACTTAACTTATGATAATTATTTATTTAATTATAATAACCTAGATTGAAACTGATCAATTGAGCTAGTGAGATATAGGTTTGACTATCCATTCGGCTTTTTAAATATAAATGTTACCGACACTAAATTTGTAATATTATCAAATATGGAAATCAATTTTTCTTTGTTGAATCAGTGAATGATCACTTTAACATATAAAGTAATATTATCTATGTGTCCATTCATATTGTTATTATCGAATCAATGTTACAAAAGATGTTAGGTCACTTTCTGATTCGGATTTACCAGAGCCCCATGCTGTGAACAATTATGGATTTATCTATACTGTGAAAGATTTTTTGGAATCAGCCTCTTGCTACGTTAAGCATAAATGCTAGTGGCTGGCAGGAAACATGAATGAATTATTGGATAAGTATGACAAATTTGAAGTACATGACAAAATTTCAGGGAAAGAAATCGGCAGATGGGGTCCATCATACATCATCTAAATATTGCTAGGATTCCAGGATTTCCCATTTTATGAGAAGATTATTCGAATGTGTTTTGAATATATAAATAAATTTATATTTATGTATATTATTATATAATTAAATAATTTTAAATTAAAAATAAAAAAATATTTATTAATATGATTATATATATAAATATATACTTATTTATATTTTTAAAATAAATAAATATAATATTATTTTAATATTTATTTGTTTTAACTATTAATTAAAACAGTTATAAAATATTTTGATTTTTGATTTTAAGGGGTAATAAAATTAATAAAATATTATAAAATTTTGATTTAATTGATGTAATTATTATAATTTTGATAATTATATTTTAAATTTTATTTATCTAGTTAATACGAGTGGGGTCAGGTTATGAAAACACAAAATGTTTTGGTTTTATTTGTATGTGGGTCAATTAACTTTATTAAACATAATCCAGTAATTAGATTTTGTTGGTGATTGATTGGATCACGATTCTCTTGTAGGCTAAGTTTCACATTAGTCATTATCTTATCCTACAGTTAAAATGATAAATAAATTGTATTTACAAATTACAAGCTCAAAAGAACTTATATTAAACGTGAATCCTATTTCTCGTTTTCTCAGGACCGTTAGATTATGATAGATCAACGGCTGAAAAAGTTGTTTTAATTCTTTAAATTAAGGAATTAAATCGATATACTTTGTTAAGGGGGTAAAATGAAAGAAAAAGTAGCCTGTGGGTCAAATCGAGAAAGTCTTCATCCTCAAGTTAGGGTTGACTAAGCTTCCTTTTATCTGGACGATCAGCATTCTGAGGTATCTGAATGTTTGACCTAGCACAGGATTGTAAGTCAAGAAGCTTTTGGACTGTTTTTGATAGTTTCTAACACCAGTGAGGCGTGCTTTGACCTCAAGATTTGGGGGGTTTTCTAAATTTTACACTAAGGGGGTATTGTTTTTTTATTAAAATTAAAATATTATTGAGAAGATTATTAGGTATAAATTATTATTATATTTGATAAAATTTAATAAAATTAGGTAAGTAGAAATAATTAATGTATTTGGTTAGAGGTAATAAAAAGAATATTAGTATATTATTTTACTTAAATATTATTGGGTATAATTATTCTAAAATTTTTTTATGTTATTTATTATATTAATTGAAAATGAAAAAAATTAATTTTGCCTTAAAAAATTAATAAATAAGAATATAGTTATAATAAAATAAAGATTACTTTGATAATTTTTAATACTTAAAGTGGAGATAATAATCAGATTATCTCTTATATTATCTGTCACATTATCGTTGATAATAGAAGATTAATAGAATCATTTATTACTTATAAACTAAACAAAGTAATATAAGTAATAAAATATAAATTACCAGAGTAATTTTTTAACCTCTCTAACCAAATGTCTTGTAATAAGTAAGAAAAACATAAAAATAAAAAAAACATTCTAAATTTTATAATTTTTTTATTCTATAGATGTGTGTAAAATGGTTCAAACAATAAAATCTGATTGAATTATTAGATATTCGTGATTTAGTTTAGTTTGGGTTAAACATTTTTAAAAAAGATTTATGATTTGAGAGGATTTTAATCCAAACTAGACCGTAAACCTTCTTTCTCTCTCTGATATATATAGATATTGAGAAAAAGATGTTTTTTCATATAATTAATATGTATTTGTGTATCATGTTAGAATGGTTGATAGTTATAATTTTGTTGGACTTGTTGTTTTTTTTTTTTTATAAATTAAACCCAATATTTGTGAGGAGTGTCGAAATTTTTTAAGAAAGTTTAATCAATGACATACGACACTTGTTGATTAAGCTTAATTTATTTATTATCATTATTTAAGATTATTATTATATCTAAAACTCTTCGTTTTGGCTCAAAACAACCATGAAATTGTAATATCATTGCTACCAACAATAAATGTATTATATAGGATTTGCATATAATATGAAACACTTAAATAAATTAAAATAGACTTTTTATAATTAATAATAAAATATGTTGTTAGGAATGAGTGGTTATGCTTATATGAGCATATGTGCTAGAGTGTATATAATAATTTGATGGATAGAGCAACAATATATGAATCAAAATCGAATTAAAAAATGTGTCATAGCTAATTAGGATTCAAAGTTTTTCCATCTTGTACATTAACAAGTACTTCACTTTGCTTATTTACAATAAAAATACATATTCGTAATTTTGGTGCACTGAACTTGAGATAGTATAGACATTAAAATAATTAAAATTTAAGAAACTTTATAAATAAAGAAATAAAAGGTTAAAAGTGTGATTGATAACACATTTTTCATTAATAAAATTGTATTTTATGTTTACAGGTCTGAATTAGACCATATTTAGTTTAGTTTGGTTTGAAGCACAAAATTATTTAATTTGGTTTGAGATTTTACACTCCGCCCACCCCCCTTTTTTTTTTAACTTTAGTTTAAAAATATTTCAAAATCGAACTAAATGAGGCAATACCCACCCCTTACTTTATTCACATGAAGGCATGCATAATGATAATTTTTTTTTCAAATTCGTTCCCAAAAAAAAAACTACTATATTCACTTAGAGAGTCACTCAAACCGTATTTTTTTATTAGTAAAATAAATAAAACAATGACGTATGGTAATGAAACAGTAAAACAAATTAATGTTAAAAGAGGTTTTAAGACATGAATTTATACTTATTGTATTGGTCATTTTCTTCAGAAATTGACACTAAATTATAATATAATCGATCTTAAACTCTAAAAAATAAAAAAAATTAAGGATATGTAAGTGTAACTTCATCTCATTTAATGAAATTTGATAGCTTTATTAACTCATTCTTTTATCGCTAATAACAAAAATATGTTCAAAGACCATGTTTTATAGATTTTAAAACTTTAACTCTTAAATAATGTTACTCATATTATATTTTACATAAGCATAAACATCAATTTGATTTCCTTGTGATGATTCAAATGGATCTACATATATTAGACCTTAAATCTTTAGACCAATTTTATTTTGACTAATGGTAACCCTATGGGCCTTAATTTATTAAGCTTATACTCATACCCTAAAAATGGCCTTAATTGTGTGACTTTAGGTAACACTCCAAAACTCAGATGCATAGAGCAAAGAGCCCAATTTCAACATGACCTAGATAGATTTTCTTCTTCTTTTTGTTTATTTATTTATTTTCTTAAGTTTTGCTTATGTATATTAATATGTGGTCAACTAGATTGCCTTTTACTTATGGGAACCCTCAAAGATTGATTATTAATATAAATTAAACATGTGGTCAAAATAAATAAGAATTAATGATAGTCATAGCCCATGACCTTTGAAAAGAAATACCCAATTCAAAGAAATAATTTTAAGGGATTGTTTGATTTACAGTGAAGAAAAATTATTTTATAATTTATCTTTTATTACTTATATTATTTTATTTTATTTGTTAATAATAAAATATTACGATAATATTCTATTATCAATAATGATGTGATATATAATATAAATAGTAACTTGATTACTACCTCCATCTTGAGTATTAAAAGATTATCAAAGTAATCTTGATTTTATTATAATTTTATTTTTACTTATTAATTTGTCTAGATTAAAATACTCTCGCTTTTAAATTAATATAATAAGTAATATAAAATATATTTTAAAACAATTATACCAAAGGAATTTAAGTAAAAATATATTTTATTATTATTTTATTATCTCCAATCAATCACAATAATTATTTATACCTATTCATTTTTATCAAATATAATAATAATTTATACCCAACAATCTTCTAAATAATCTATTTAATTATTTATATTTATCAATTTTTATTAAATATAGTAATAATTTATATCTAATAATCTTTAAAGTAATATATTTTTATGATAATATTTTATATTTGATAATAAAATATTAGCTAAATCAGACGCACCCTAAAAATTAATTAAGATCTTGAGCATACTTACAATATTATCATCATACTCATTATTCATATAAATGTTCATTTTCATTTTATGTTATATTATATATTACTTTGATCATATCTATATATTTATTTCTTGAAGACTAAGAGGGTAATCATTTTTATATGCTCCAAATATTTGTAGATTCATGATAGCATAACATCAGCTTTGTGTTGATCTCCATCATGGCTTTGAATTTCTTGCACTTTTCAATACATTCTAGGAAACAATTAAACCAGTAGATTCAAAAAGTGTACTCAAAGCTCTCCTCTTTATTCATTCTTTTGCTTGTTTTCTGTCTCACTTGCCCCCTTTTCCTCTTTCTACCTAATTTTGGTGATTAAAAATAAAAAATAATACCCCATTTTCTAAATTAATTGATAGCTCTCCTAAATATCACAAAGAGTCAAAGTGATTTTAAATATATATTTATTTATTTATTTTAAAAAGTTATTTAGTTTAGAGTAAAAGTCAATCATAGATAAAATAACAATATATCTTTTATAAAGATAAAGGTAAGTTCAAGTGATGATGAATATGTCCTCTATCTCATCATATAGAGAAAAAAAAATTTAATTATAATTTAAAAAAATTGATCGGTTTTAGTTTCTCAAATTTTTACATAGTATCGAATCTACTAACCTTATTAATGGGTACAAATTTAAAGAACAAGGAACAACTTGTATTTTTTTCTTGTAATCCATTAAAACTAATTAATGATTAAAATATTTAATACATCGATACAATGCACTAGAGGCATGGTTCGGAAAAAGGGCTTGGTCTAGTCAGTTACTATAGCGTGTTAGACACGACCTATGAGCCTTCTAGGTCGGGTCGTGAGTCTAGACACAAAGTTTGTGAGCTAGCCCGACATTGTAATATTCACATAATATTAGAAAAAATTAAAAAATTAATTAATTAATTATAATATTAAAAATTAAATTTTTATTAGAATTCACGAGCCAACCCAACCCTTCTGCATATATATTGGGTTATGTCATGGGCCTTAAATATCTCATGACCCAATCTGTTTCAAAGACCTGTTACTGTAGTGGACCTTAAGTCTGGCCTGACCCATGGACCACTCTACAATGCTTTACATAAAAAATATATCAAAGTGACAAATGGGTCCGAAAGCACAAAGAAAAAGGCATTTAAGTTTTAAACATATTACGCACTTTTCTTTGACAAATAATCCATTCAAAGCTAATTACTAAATAGAATAGGTAAAACAGAATATAATATATCAACACATATCAAACTTTATATACAGATAATAAGATAATACTTTTATATTAATCAAGATTAACAAAATTAATAGAATATTATAATTTTTAGAGATAAAATTTGGGTTTAAAATTTTGTTACGTTTATGAAATCTTAACTTATCCGATGTAGTAATTATAAGTTTGGTAATTGTATCTCGTGTTTATTGACTTATTCAGTATAGTGATTATAAATCTAATTACCATATTTCAGATTTATCTGTCTAATCAATATAAATAAATTTCCAATTTTGAAAAAAAAATACTATTATAACAATATCGTCTTAAACAACTAAAACTAAATTACGCTTAAAAAGCACAAAAAAGGTATTTAACTTTTATAATATCTAAGACTTCTGTTATGAAAAAAATCCTCAGTTCAAACTAACTGAAGATTAAAATTGAAGACAAGATTATCATATGAAAAAAAAAAAAAAATCCTTGCTTTAACATTTAATGGAAGAGAATGATTGAAAAGTGAACAATATCCATAATCTACGGAAATAATAATTTTTATTGCGATAGTTGAAGATGCCGAAGTTGTTATGGCTTCTATATTCAATTGTGAATTATTATCTACCAACCACTTCACATTGTGCTTTGAAATAAAATATTAAGAGAAATTAAACAATCAACCAAAATTTTAGGGTGCCAAAAAAATTATCCAACTTTTTGAATTTTAAACAAAAATATCCTATTTCACTGTAAAGATGAAAATGTTTTTCATGCCAAAATAGAAGAAACCGCTCCCAGCCACACAAAACCGTATGCCCAGCCACACGTTTTGCAGAGTCTCTCTGATAGATTTTCTTAAGGGATTTTCGCGATGTTTTTGGTGACAAAAATAGATAAAAAGTTTTGTAAAATAATCCTTATCATGTCTTTATGCATTTTAGTGTAAAATTTAGACGATTGAATGTAAAATTTGGGTGTTTAAACTTAGGGTTTTAATTTGAAAGATTTGATGAAATTACTTGATTTGTTAGTGATTTTGATAAATTTTTTTAGGGTTTTGTGTTAGATTAGTTGTAAAATTGATTGTTGTCAAAATGAAATTTGAAAAACAAAGTTCGAGAGGTGAATCTTAGCACACAAAATCGGCAATCACCATGCGAATGTTTGTTGACCACACGAATTCGTGTGATGAGATTTATCGGAAAAAGGGAGGTTTTATGTATTTTTCAAACTTTTGGGACCACATGAATTCATGAGGTTGGGGGCAAAATACGAGCTTTTAAATAGTAAATCTTGTGGTGGGGTAGAATTGTAAATTTGAAAATTTTGTTGACGTGCGAATTTGTGTGGTGGGGTGCAAAATACGTTTTTCCACAGTTTTCCACCACACGAATTCGCGTGGTGGGTTTTGGTAGGGCAGAAATATTTTCTTTAAAATTATGAACTTTTTAAATATTTTTCATATAACGGGAAAAATTGAAATTTTTGCATTTTAAGGTTTTTTTTTTTTTTGCGTGTAAAATTTGAATTTAAAGTTTGTTTTTCTGAATAATGTATCTATATTCAGAATTGAATCATTTCTAATAAAAAAACTAACGTAATTGCAATTTAATTTTTTTACAGGAGTTCGATAAAAGAGAAAAAAGGATGAGGGAAATGATGAAATCAGATTCCCTATGAAAAAACACTTCAAGATCAAGTTACTATGCCTAAATATAGAGATGTGAGAGTCATGATTAAAAAAATATTAACAAAATGATAGTTGCAAATGTTTTGGTGTACTTGTTTCGAATATTTCTTAGACATTAAGGATAGTTGATTCAATGGAGTGTTAATACACTCTTTCATCCTAAGAATAGTAAATAAGGCAGACTCGAACAGTGAGTTATGATTTTGAGTTAATCAAGTTAACGTGAAGTTTAATCTGTATGAGTTTGCCATTATGACAGACCTTCAATTTAGTTATATATTGGATATTAACATATATATTTCATTGAAGACTACAAATCGGATCCATCATATATATTTTCATAGGCATAAGTCAATTATATAAGTCGATCTGAGTTGCATTTTCCAGTAGAGGCCTTGGGGGAAGGACGACGCTAATGCTGTAAAGTTGGCTTTATTGTTTTATTTTTACATGAGGTTATTAGGGAATGATTTGAGGAAAACAATCTCCCAAAAGATATTATAGTTGGCTGATTATCTTGAAGGGTATAATGCATATCCATGGGGAGTACGGATGTGACAGATGATGTATCGATTGATATGTGATAATATCTCTTAAATTTCTATGGATTCCAACCTGGTAAAAAAAAAGAAAAACTTTATAAAATAATATGGTATCATGAGATTTCCACTAACATTCTAAGTAATTATGACATTTATTAATTTTAAAAAAATTGTGATTAAAATAAAATTGATTTAATACCATTATAATTTTATTGAGTAATAGATTTAAGTTGAAATTAAAGTTTTGGATATACGAGATGTTGGATTCACTACATTGATGGATGGATATCATGCCAGTTTCAAGATCTACCTAGATGTTAAGGTGACACACGAAAGACATTCCAAGATAGGATACTATCCCAACTATCTTCACTAGAGATGCAATAAGTAATCATTTGTTATTGATTAAAATATATATAAGGTATAATAACAAAGTTCATTTAAACAAAAATTTGCAAGACAATGTTAATTTCCAGTTAGTTTTATCTTAGGTAGAGAAAGTCGGCAATTGGTTTGACGACATTGTCTGATACACAGAGATGTCGAATAGATAGTTTTCTTCATCGACATCACCCTCATCCTTGTTAGGAGATGCATCATTAGGGCCTTCTGATATTACTTCTTCGGTTGTTACTCCGCCTCATATCAAGGCTCTTGTTCAACGACCTGTTACCGAGCCCACTCATGCCACCGAGTCCACTCCTACCAACGCCCTTATTATGATCTCTATCATTGAGTGCATATCATTGGCGTTCTCTATTATACCCTTGCCACCGAGCGCATGTCAGACAATCCCTTTGTCACTAGATAGGGTTTCTCTATTCGTTACTTTGATGTTACATTGGTCCGATAGGGTACTCTTATTTTAGATTAATTGACTCGTATGGAAGGTAAGATGACTCATATGGAGGACGCACAATCTCATATTCGCACAGATACTGTCGTGCAGATAAAAAAGAAAATAATATACCAGATAATCCAGTTATTTAAATACACAAACATGTAAACCCTACAATAGTTATATATGTTGTTACAGTCTCCTTGTGACAATGATGACAGAGATAAGTGCTAAACTTTTTGAGTATATTGGAAATATTATTTTAGAAATACTTTTAATATTCTGTTAACTCATGATTATTGATATTGTTATAACGTCAGTTTTTTATTTGAAGGACCATCTAGGGAGGATCCTATATTGACTTTTGATATAGACAATAAGAGATTATTGCGTGAGGTTTTCCCATTGACACCTTTTATGATGGTTCAAGTAGGTATAACATTATTCGTAAATGTTATATCACAATTCAACATTCATTTATCGATTCTCTGTTAACTCGTTACTATTGACATTATGACAGTGTCCCTATGTTTATGAGGCTACACCGAGAGGGATCCCATATTGATATCTGTTCCAATAATAGAGGTACGTATAATGTCAATTGTAGATATTGTAATCTCTATAAAACACTTTGACTAACCAATATAAAATTTGTTAATATTGTTACAGGATGTCCTTTTGGATATTTAAGACATTTTCGTTTAAATATTTTTAAATATAGGTATTTTTGTTTAAACCCCAAAATTAGGGGTAAATTTTTTATTACCCATGAAAAATGGGTAATTTAATTAATTTCCCAAATATTAATTGTAGTTTTTATCAGAGAAGTGATCTATAGTCAGTGCCTAGCTATTTGATCAGAGTTTTTAAAAGGCCAAAGGACTAGTGCCCACCCAAGTTTTAATGTAAAGACGAATACATACCCGTAGGGTTTAAAAAAGTCAAACATCCACTTATGTGTTAATTTCCATTAAAATTTTTAGTTAGACTGAAGGATAAAATTATTATTTTAATAATCATATTAAAAAATATATAATTTATTAATTTTCCCCCTTAAGTTTAAAAAACTAACAACTTTATCTCTGTCTAAAGTTTTCTAACTTTGAAATGTTATATTTTCTCTCCAAACCTAGGGTTTCCATCTTTTTCTCATTTCAACTATCCCCCAAACTTTTGAAAACTTTAGTTAACCCCATCTTCAACTTCAGATTATTCAAAATTCCAAGGACCTCTCCCTCGGTGATCGAGTTGACGTCGACTGTTGTTTCTCTCCGACAATGACGCAACGTTGTTTCTCCTTCATTGAGTGATGTCCTAAAAATCTCTTTGTCTTAAGAAAGAGACAAAAAGATCTTCCCCTGTGTCTCTTCGTCGTATCTCGTGCATTAGTCAGCCAACCATTTTGATAGTAAGAGACAACTGACCAAATGGAGAAAAAAGGAGAAGTCATCAAAGATGGGTAGTAGTCAAAGAGGGGATAAGAAAACTAGTGGTAAGGGGAAATAAACACTTTTCAAAACTGGAAATGTTTAGAAAGAGATAAAGTTGTTAGTTCTTAAAATCTTAGAGGAAAATAAGATAAAATTATATATTTTTTAATAATATTATTAAAATAACGATTTTACCCTTCATCATAACTAAAAATTTTAAAGGAAATTGACTTATAGGTAAGTGTTTAAGTTTTTCAAATCCCATGGGTGTGTATTTGTCTTTGCATTAAAACTTGGGTGGAAAATAGTCTTTTGGCCTATTTAAAATTTAAAATTTCGAAAAGGCCAAATGTCTTATTCTCACCCAAAGTTTCTTGCATTCTTAAATTAATACTTACTAAGTATTGAAAACTTAAACACTTATACATGAACGGTTAAAATTAACATAACTAATTAAGTTTCAAAAATAAAGTACTTATTTAACTAGTAATATATTAAAAATAATAAAATGTTATTTATTTCCCTTTAAGTTTAGAAAACTAATAATTTTTCATTGGATTAAACTTTAAAATGTTATATTTCCCTCCTAGGGTTTTTTTCTTTTCTCCTTTCATTTTTTTTCCCGAAATCAAATGCCTTCTCTGGATGAAGATGAGTTGTCTCTAGACTGTGCTAGAAAAGTGGAAGAAAAGGGGATGGAGAGAGAAACTGACTGGTGATGATACCAAAAAAGAGAAAGGAGAAAAGAAAAAAATTCTAAGGGAAAAATGTAACATTTTAAATTTTAATCTTTGGAGAAATTATTAGTTTTCTAAACCTAAAGGAGAAATATATAATATTAATTGGTTTTATTAATTTTAATTGCCTACAAGTAAGTGTTTAAGTTTTTAATACTTAATAGGGATTAATTTGAGAATACAAGAAACTTTGGATGGGAATAAGTTTTTTGGCCTTTAGAAAATTCTCTTTAAATCATATTTAGTACCCAAAACGCCCTGCAAACGTTATTTATATTTTTTCACTTTACAACCCTTTCTCCAACTTCAATTTTAAAATCACAATATCAGTTATGATCAATGCAAATCCGAAAAATGGAAATATAGTTTTTATTAAACCAATCATTTAAATAGTTATGATAATTTAGATTTAAAATTTATGTAAAAAAAGACAAAGGCTTTTTTTTTTTTTTTTAATAATCTACAATCCCTCCCCAACCAAACTTTTGATGTATTCTCAAAATCATATCCATGTAATTTGAAAAATCTAAAATCCCACCTATAGGTCAACTATTGTTAAAATTTTTTATTTGAGGTAAAGGTAAAATTATTATTTTACTAATAAATCCTAAAACTTTAAAAATTTATATCATTTCTCCCCTTAATTTGGGAAACTAATAATTTTTTCTAAAATTAAATTTTGAAAAAAATCACTTTTTCCCCCTAAGGTTTCAAAATCCTCTTCATTTTTCAACGATTGGCTTTGATTCTTTCTTCGCCTACAATAAGGTAACCTGGATGACGAAGGTTTTGTCTGGATTACCTCGTCATTGAAGGAGGTAGGGTGCTGAAATGTCATCGCTAGTGACCAGAGAGGGGAAGAAAATAAACCTTATGTTTTGGAGAGGAAAATGTTACCTTTGAAAGTTAAAAAATTTTAAATAGGAGTAAAGTTATTTATTTTTAAAACTTAGGAAGAAAATATAATGAATTTTATATATTTTATTAATATTATTAGTAAAATAACGATTTTACCTTTACTTGTAGTAAAAAATTTTAATGACAGTTAGTTTATAAATAAAATTTTAAGTTTTTTTAATCCTACAAATATGAGTTTAAAAATATATCAAAACTTAAATAAAAATAAGTCTTTTGGCCCCAAAACAAAATTAGTATTGCAATTTCTTTTTATGACAAAAAACTCTTTACAAGTCATATTATTTATTTATAATTAAATTAATTACATCAAATAAATAAAATTTTTCGTAACATTGATAGACCTACAGGATTGCAACGTTGCCGAGCTTTATTTCATTATGATTTTAAAAAATAAATACCCGTATTTTAGCGAGATTGTTTAGAATGGATTCAAATTCACACTCCTTGATATGATTGGACAATGTCAGAAACAACTCTCAAGCCCCATGTGATGTTAGCCTTTCTGCACACATATGTGGCCCTCTGGTAACAAATAAGATGAGACAAATTACTTACATTTTTTAATACATAAAAACAATTTATTATTTATTTCTCCAATCCTGTATTCATCTAAAAAAACCGTTTACCTTTGCAGGTTTTTGCTTAACCACAACATAAAATCCCCTTAACGGTATTATCATCACCACAGAAAGAATTGCCCACATGATGTGTTGACAGATGAAAATCCTGCATCCCACATGATTTTGCAGAAAATGCTCCCCCACAAAAGCTAATAGTCCCACTGCATTCATCATTGCCACCAATACACGGTTTACCAGTCAAAACGCATTCATTAAATTGAATGCATGAGACATGTCCTGATGCACACTGAATTACAGCATACCTACTGTAATATGATTAATCATGCACCCATGTAATTTTTTGGTAACAAGAAAACATCATTTGAGTTTGACCATCCCTTCAAAACTGAACTGACCATACCAAACAGATGAAACCCAATTCAGTTCCAACACATACTGAGTAGAAAATATTCCTAAGTTTTGCTCCAAAGTCAAGAGCATTAACTGGGAGAGTTATTTTCCAGCTGTGTACCCAAACTACCTGTTTCGGTTACTTGAGACTCCCGTGGTTTGCTTCTATCCAGACAAGTTTACTTTCTCACTCAGTTTTTCTGTTTTGCCAACTTTACAAGAGAAAGAGATGGATGGTAAAAGGGGGAAAACTATCTATTTATGACTGTGCAACAAGAGTTTTAATCCCTTGTAGTTCAGGCTTATAGTCTGTATTATGAAGTACACATCTAGAAAGTAGAAAAGAGAAATAGCCCTACTCTAATGAATCAGTTCATCTACCATTTATGTATCCGCTATGCGTTTGCTGTTAGTAGTATTTCTATTGATGCTTCTACTGATCTACTCTTCAGTGCAGGTATTCTTTGGCTATACATCTTAAGAGGGTTCTTCTTCTTTGTATATGCTTTTCTACTTTTCTGCATGAATAAAGAAACGGTGTTAAAGAATAAAGATTATGTTCAAAACTGATTTGAAACATACTGAATTAGAGGTATCTGCATCAGCACTGCTTACCTTTATTACCGACATTTTGATAGCTTTATGCCCATCATAAAACCTGAAACGAATAAAAGTGTATCTAAATTTCTATAATTGTTATCATACTAGGAGAGAAATTATAAAGATTGAGAGAAGTAGCAGCACCTTGGCATTTAAAAAAAATATATTAATGTGAAGCCACATCAGTAGCAGGACCATCGGGCAACTCTATGTTAATTTCAGAAGATGGTGTAGCTGAGATTCCAGTGCTTTCATTGACAGCTGCAGCAGTGGATAAGTCAGGTGTGCTACCCTCAGCTGGCTTTTCTATAGAAGCAAAGAGGTTATCAGGGAGAGTGAGCTCGACGCTGCTACCATGACTTCTGAAAGGGGAAAATGAAAATAAGATGAGAACAAAGATAAAATCAAGAGAACCAAACACCAAGCAGCTCTTTAGACATAAAGCAGTGTACATGAGGACTTGAATGAAAACCAAAAAGCATGGTTGAATTCAAACCGTTCATGGAGATCACACCCTACTGGGTTGGAGCTTTCCTCCTTCATATCACCACAACCACCCTTCTCAAGACTAGCTTGCTTCGCTTCTAGCTGAGCATGTAGCTCTGTATTAGCAGTGACAGTTGAGGGAATACTGGCAGTTGAAAAACCACCTACGACAGCCACCAAATTAAAATTAGCCAATGTAAGTTTCCCCAATTACTCATAATTGATCAAATGGTATTAAATAGCCAACATAAATTAAAATACCTTCCAACACTTCTTGGTTGATACCACCAGATGGAAGAATGAGATTCTGGTTGATATCATTATGAGCAGGTATGGTGACATAATTGCCAACTGATAGACTATGCTGGTGATGATTAATAGGCTGATTCTTCAAATTGGGCAGTTGTAGATTCATAAGCCTTTTACTTTGGAATTCAATCGCTTGCTGCAGCTCAAGTTGCTCATCAAATTTTCTTCTCAACATCAAGTTTTGTGTTTGGTAGAACATCTTTGCACCTGTAAATGGAGATAAATGAATATAAATTATATTACTTAATTATTTAAGAAATTAAAGGGAACAAAGATATGAAATGAAATGAAATACCAAGATCTTATGACAGTTATTTTATGCATTCTCATTTCTATTATTCTTTCTGGAAGCCAATAAGCCACTAACAGGGTAACTGCTGGGAAAATACATGCTTTCTTACCAAGAGGGTCATATGGGTCTCTGGAATCAACCCCAGAAGGGCTTGAACATGATGACAAATTCCCTCTGTCAAACTGCTGTTGCCTCCTGAAATAGTTCCATTAACAATTTAAGTTTCCAATGCAAGATGATAGACAGAGTGGAATACCAAAGGAGACATAGAAGGCCATACTTCTCTGCCAGTTTTCCTTTTTCCTTGTAGGGCTTGACAAGCACACGTGAATCACATATAAAATGAGGATTCCCTCTGGCCAAAATGTGTCTCACAGTCTCTGGGTGGACAAAAGTGACAAACCCAAACATTCGCTTCGGCTGGTATGGGATTCTGACATCTTGCACTGGTCCAAAAGTGCTTTAAAACATTTAAAAATAAAGTGAGAAAGAGAGAGAGAGAGAGAGAGAGAGAGAGAGAAAGATCTCAGTAAAATTTCTCAATTTCAAGCTCACGAAATGTGAAACATATTCTCAATGACCATGGAGTTTCTGAACAACAGTGAAAGATAAGGGTCCAATTAACAGAGCAGCCAAAATAATCATCACCATTTTGTCTATGCATTGTAAAGAACAACTTAAACACAAAACACAGAGAACGCTCCCTTAAGTGGAAGGCACAGCTTACATGAGCATGCATACAAGGGTGCTTTTGCTCAAAATCACACTCCATAATCTCTGGCATACAATCAACATCTTAGCAGCACTATAAACTGTGACCTTCAGTAAAGGACTAAAATAGTATATGTGCAGTGACTTTAAATTTAATCAGGAAGAAAATTCATCCTAAATAAATATTTGGAGAAAGCAAGAGATTGTAACAATATAACAGCTACAAAACAAATATCACTCACGCTAAGTCTTTTTGATTAATTAATGATAGAAATTTGCATTTTTCAAATAATCTCTGATAGACAACATAATGCCAATTCTTGATTTCCAATTAATCAACAGTGGATTCTCTTAGGTAGAATTGTATTGAAAAAATTTGCATCAGAAACTTTTGTTCTCAGCCAGCTGAGGGAGAGAGGTAAATTGCCATCATAGCGAAACAGCAAAACAAGACAGAACCCCCTTCAAACTAAAAATAAAAACAGTAAAACTGTGTATATACTTTTGAGTACATAATTGAGTATACATTTGATGTGTCGCCATGTGATTGGGTGATTTTGAATTAAAGATAAAATAACACCCAATCACATGATGACATATTAACAATGTGCTCAATTGTAGACCCAAAAGTGTGTACATATAGCATTGTTCAAATAAAAAACAAACTAATATCACAGTAGAAATGGTGGGAAATTACAGACTGCAGTCCCAAACAACATAAGTTTCCAGCCTCAAGGATAACTCATGCTTCAATAAGAAAAATATTTTGAAAATATATTGGAACTTCTCAGTGCCAATCCAAGCAAGAGATAGTTTTGAATCATTCTAATGCAGCACTATATCAATAAATCATCATAATTTATGTTGTCAAGGAACCACTACTTTATCCTCAGAAAACAAAAATGAAAAATTAGTGAAAAGGTGCAGTAAGTTACCTGAAGTAATTAGAAACATCTTCATCCGTAAATGTGCTATCTGCTGGGAATGTCAAGTAAATCTGTCTATTCACCGAACTCCCCTTCTCTCCCAATCCCATTGCCAAATAGTCATTGCTTTCTGCTTGGCCATGGCCAAACTTGTAAAGTTCATCACCTAACATCAATGCTGCAGCAGCCGCTCTATGATAAATTAAATGCCATGAAAACAAAACTAATTAGCAATCAATAATAAATCTCAAGACAAAAACATTTGCATTAACACAAATAGAGATATGTTGGTGAAAAGCCTGCCCAGTCCTCTAAAACTGCAAATCCTATAAAAAACAACACCAACCCAACACCGAAACTAAATACCAAAAAAAAAAAAAAAACACTCAAACAAATTATAATATAGTTATAAAAATAAATACATGACAACACAAAGGCGGAAGGCTAAATGAGACATCTCTAATATGCCTTCTCTGGTCATTCTTTTAGCCAAAAGCAAAACAAATTTATGTGTAGTCCTATACAAACACGGTCAAAGAGCCAAAGAAACAAAGCAAAAGCGGAATATCTGTTATACCTCTGGGTATCGTTTTGTTGTAGCAAAAGCAAGTCATAAGGCGTTGGCGGCGAGGCCCCGGCCGCAAACTGTGAAGCAGCCAATCTCTGCTGCTGCAAAGCTGCTTTCATTCTCATCATATCTTCAGGTTGCCGATAAATACCCTCCATTTGACTAGGAGAACCAACCAGAAAAGCATTTCCATCACTCTCACCAAAATGGCTATGGATGAACTTGCAATTGTCCCCGTTCTTGCAAAAGCCTCTAGCAAAGTATAGACAAGGCTTATAACCAACATTAAAATTTGAATCATCACTGCTAATACATGCATCACTAGCTGAGAAACTTCTTCTATGAAAATGGGTATCTACATTACTCACACCCCCGCCCCAATCCCCTTCACAGCCCAGTCGACTGCTACCACCAATAAAATCCTCATTTTTTGAGGACTCATCCAAAAATGAAAGATAATCATTAAATTGAAGCTCATCCACAAAGTCACTACCACTCTCAGCAACATTTTTGAGATGCGAAGGTACCAAACAAGACCCTGCACGTATATTTTCACATGAAAGAAAAGGACTTGACTTTGGGTCGGGTAAAGATGAGTTTTTTGCAAACTCACGCAACCCATTGCTAACTCTAGGAGATAGATTCGCAAATGGGTAGCCGTTAACATTGCTGTTTGTCGCGTTACCGAGTGTGGCAATGGGGTTGGGCGAAGGCGAAGTGGGTGCAGATAAAGTGTTTGCCGAAAGTCCCAACTGAGTTTTGGCTTTGATAATCAAAGATTGCAGAAGGGTTTCAGGGCCTACGGCTAAACGCAACAAATCTGTTTCTTTGACGTCATGAATGAGGATAAAACCTATAATCTTTGAGGCGTTTTCTGGGTCTAATCTTCTGATTTTGTTGAACAAAATGTTTGTTGCATCAAATTCATTCATTTCTGTTTGGTTTTTTTTCCAAGTTTTTTGCTTTCTTGGGTGTATATTTTGAGATGGAGAGAGAGAGAGAGAGAGAGAGAGAGAGAGAGAGAGAGAGAGAGAAGGGGGGGGGGGGGGGGGGGTGGGGTTACTATCGTACTGTAGTTAAAGTTGAGTTCTTTGAGGGTTTTGTTTTGATGTCTGCTGTCGAAAAAATGAAAAACCCATAAAAAACAAAGTGTTTTGAAGTGTCGAGGGAACTGAAAGTAGGGTTTTTAAGTTAAACAAAGAGCGGGGTTATTGATGCTCGACATTTCATTTCACTCTCCCTCCCTTTAGGAAAGATCTTTGTGATCCACGTACTACTAAAAGTCGAAAAAATACTCCTTTGATCAGTTTTAATATTTAAATTAGGGCAAAGGACAAGTTTTCTACTCAAATCCATGGGCTAATTTTTATTAAAATTTTTTATTAGAGACAAGGATAAAATCATCATTTTGCTCCTATAATTTGAAAAACTAACAATCTCTCTCATAGAATTAAGTTTAAAAACTTACTATTCCCCCCAAGGTTTGAAAATTTTTTCTAACCAATAAATTTGGTGATTCATCGGTGGCCAGAATGTTAGGAGGACAACGTTTAGACTATGAAGCGTTGTTCATCGTTCAGAGACCAAAGGACGATACTTCGTCGTATCTAGATTGATGATACTTCTGGACAATAAAACATCATTGCTCTAGATGACACTTCTCTGTCTTCTAGATTGAAGACGCTACTCGATGTACTGTTGTCAATCTAGACTTTATGCTTTGTCTGGATGATGGATGATGTTTTGTCATCCTCCTGGCGTTTCGACCACCAACAACTCGTTTGATTTATTGGCTAAAAAATTTTTTCAAACCTTAGGGAGGAAATGATAAGTTTTAAGACTTAATTCTATGGAAAAATTGATAGCTTTTCAAATTATAAAGGTAAAATGATATATTTTTTAAGGTTTAATGATAAAAATGATAATTTTACCTTTGTCTTTAATAAAAATTTTTAATAAAAATTAACTCATAGATTAGTAGTTAGGTTTTTTGAATTATCACAAGTGTTATTTTGAGATTGAACTAAAACTTGGGTAGGAAATGTCCTTTGCCCTTTAAATTGTTCTTCAAAGGAGATTCTTCATTTAAAAAAAAAATTAGGTAATTAGTTAAATTAGCTACACCATCACTAACACTTGCAGATTGAAGGTTTGAAAAATGTGGTAGCTATTGTAATGAGTCATGAACTAGTTGCTTTGATGTGTCAAAAATTGAGGTACAACATTCAAGATCTTCGTTGTCACATGCATGTTAATTGGAATAGCACCATGACAAACAAGTTTGCCATGCTTTGGACTCTCCACACCTTCATACTCAATTCCATGTTCACTATATCTTCATATGGTTCCACATTCATTGTATCGTCATACTTAGATTCTTTGATAAGAATTATCAATCATTTTCTCACCCCTAATCAAAAGTTAATATGGAACATTATCCCTATATTCATGTACTCAATACTTAGTGGTTGTCAATAACTCTAAATTGATTAAATATGCAAAATCAAGATTAACATTTGCATTACCTTGTTCCTTTTTCTCTTGTCTGGATCTATCACCACTCTCTTTTAATTACACAGTGGGTGTTGAATTTAAGATTAATTCTCCATTGAGAATGGTATTATTCCTCTTGAATTCACTAAAACTTTGTATAATTGTTGGTGTTTCAAAACCAAATGTGGTGATGATCTACTTTCCATTGAAGTAATTGTTATACAAAGAAGGATCATGTGTGTCATCCTTTTCGATAAGACAATGATACAAGTGACATCATTGTGCTCAATTTTATACGACATCCCATTAATGGAGTATTCAAATTTTTTAGTGACTTGAATGCAATTATGTTTGTGGTTTATATGTAGATGGGAGTTTAATAACTCTACCAATCCTTGGTATGTCATTTCTTGTTAGATTGGTATCATTTTTACTTCCTCTAACATATGTCATCTTAGACGATTCCACCTAATTAAAGAGATTATTCAATATGGAAATGTGCAAATTAGTAAGGTAGACACAAAAGACAACTTGGTTAACCTATTAACTAAGCCTTTGTTGCAAATAGAAACAGATAGACATGCAATGTCTTTTGGTATTAAACTAATGATTGATTAACTATAGTACAACTGAGAGATTGTTAGAATAGATATTCTTAAGCCAAATGTCATACCTATGTAATTGAAATTAATTTTTATTAATAAAATGACTTTTCTTTGTCATTATTATTTTTCGTTATAGATTATAGGAATGTTCGTAGTTAGATTGAATCGTAAATAGGGAATTAGTGCATGTTAACCGATCGTAAAAATCTAGTAATTCTAGAAATATTCATAGTTTCGATATTATCCTAACCGAGGGCACAAGTAATATGGTAAAAACTATCATTATGTTAAATGACTTCATTGAAAGGTGGTGACAGATCTTATGTGTCAAAGTTGTTTATTGACAGTTTAATGCAACACATAAGTGTTTATTATGTAAACATATCTACCAAACTAACCTTTCAAGAAGATTTTATATGGATGGTTTACTAATATTTGTGAAACACATCCTCTAACAAATAATGGTACATGTGATCAATTGGCTTAAGATTACTGAAGCGTCTTATATAAAGATCGATATAATTTGACATAAACCTAATATAGTCATTGAGAATTATTATTAGAATAATGGTTATTGACCATTTTGTGAGATATAAAAAGGATAAGATTCATCACTCTCAAATATGAGAATTGGTGTCTTTGATATGTTACTAATGCATATCAACAACCACTTAAATATATGACTATTGTAGGATTAAGTTGTTGCTCAATCCAATACCGTCCAATTGTTGATATAGATGTCAATCAATATATATTGATGACTCTCTAATGTAGAAATTAATTTTGTGCTTCAATCTCAAAAAGATATTATTTGATGAAAGAGTCGAATTGTATGGTAATTGTATTATTGATAAGTAAAAATCAATCACTTACACTTCGTTGGTTGGTTAGGTGGCTATGATGTCTAATTAGAGATCAATCTTAGCCTATGTTTGGATGACTAATGAATTATCTATTTAATATAAATTCATTTATTACCAAAATGACAAAGATCTTACGAGTCACACACAAAAGGGGTATATTTCAATTATAAAGGTTATGGATTATGCGAAGTGAAAAATACCCAATATCTATAATCACGATTTCAAGTTCCATAGAACAATTGGACTTAAATATGACTATGTCTACTTGAAGGACCAAAATGTAATAACTATGAAATAAGTGGGCCGAAATAAAATAATAAAGTGTTGACTTTATCCAATTTGGATAAATGACCATGTATGGTAGGTATAAGAGCATTCATTATTATAGGTTGACCTCATCCGATAATCTTATCATATATCAAAAAATTTAGATAATCACGAATTTTAAGTGATATCGTGATATGATACAATTTTTGTGAATGTCCATACATGTCTTGTACTTAACCGTTACTCATGTTTTATATAAGCAAATCAAATTTCAACTTTTCGAGACTTTTGTTATTTTTCTTGTAACACCACATACCCATCTCGTTCACTAAGAGTCCTAGCAAACTTTAAAGCCATCCATAACCTCCATTGCCTTAGGTGCTTCTTGTAGATACCTTGGTGCTATTAGGAACAATTCACAAGCCCTTGCACAATAAAGATGAGTGAGTCACCAACAAGAGTAAGTGACTTTGAAACCCCGTATGGTTGATTTTTATATTCATATAACATGAATGTATTATGAGTTTTATAAACGAATTATGATGGATTTTAGTTAAAACTGTATAATGTAATTAAATTTTTTATAGTTATTTCACTATGTCTCTATGTTTTTAATTTCATAAACCGAATAGGTCATGAGTGGGTCATGCACCTCTCACATGACCACCTCCCATCTCTACTAATAAAGATAAGAGCATGGTACTCTCAAATTGAAGATCTAGGATCCTAGCGTACAAACCCTAACTTATGTAGCAAACTTATCGCTACCCATAATAGTGTTGACATCTAATATAAAAACATAACTCATACTAGGGCGGTGTCAACCATTAGTGTCCAGAGACTAACTCATATCGATCAGTGTCATACAAACTATAATTTATATATCAATAACATCAGGCAATGAATGTGCAAATTGTAACTCACGTCATTGTGATGTCACCCTATAATGTGCAAACAATATTTTACATCATGACTCATCTCTTGATATGTAAAACATAACTCACATCGGGTAAGCTAAGACGTCGACATTTGACGTATAAATGATTACTTACATCATGTAAGCATCGTCTCCTGATATGTAGATCCTAAATTTTGAGTCAATAAAGACATCAACGTTTGACATATAGATAATTTCTTACTCCATAGAAGTGCTAATTTGTGACATGTGAAACATAACTTATATGAGAATATAATGAGAGCAACATTTTGATTGTTCTACCCATCTATTAATAAATAAAACTGTTAAACATAGTCTTTGCAATATTATACATTAAATTGTGGCAGATTCTAAGTCAATATTTAGAAATGTAAAATAACGAGCTTCAATCATGTAAATGCTCATAAGATGGCTTGGGGGTCATTATTTTACTTTAATCATGTAAATGTTCCTATGATGACTTGAACTAAGAGATGACAATGGGTCATCATGCTCTGTCGAGACCCACATTTATTTTCTACCCAACCTAGCCCACTACTCTCTTTACTTGAACTTCAAAATATAGATTCTTGTTGTATTGAATGTTTACTTTGATGTATTAACACATACATCATTATACTGTAACAAAATCCAAAATTTATTTTAGGAAACAAAGGCCTCCAAACTGGTTGTGATGACATTACATTGGTCTACTATCACTCACCATAAACTCAACTACCTTTAGTTTCAAATTCATATGATTGTAAAAATAAGACCTAAGGACTATTTCCCACCCAAGTTTTAATGTCAAGACAAATACATATGAGTTTAAAAACCTAAAATCCCACCTATACTATAACTTTTGTTAAAATTTTTTGTTAGACATAAAAGTAAAATCGTTATTTTATTGATAATATTAAAAAAAATATAAAATTCAATATTTTCCTCTTTCAAAATTTTAAAAACTAACAACTTCATTTATGTCTAAAATTTTCCCCCATAAACCTAGGGTTTATATTCTCTCTCTCCAACCATTGACGACAATGTTTTTGTCTAAAGATATACCGACCAACATGTCTTCATCTCTCACGTAAATGTCTTTTTGTCTAAGACGTCTTTTTGTCAATTCCAAAAATCAACATGTCTTCGTTGATTTGTCGATTCCAAAAGAATTGACAAAGACTTGTCAATTTAAACAAATCCACATGTCTCTGTTGGTTTGTTTAAAATCAATGAAAACGTGTTATGCATTGAAAAGGGTGAGACATGAAGACACATTGGCCAATGTGCCCTCAAACAAAAGTATCATCGTTGATGACTGAAGCAAAGAAGAATATAAACCCTATACTTGGAAAAAGGAGAAAGTACTACTTTTAAAAATTAGAAAACTTTAAGTAAGAATAACATTGTTAACTTGTAAAACTTTAACGGGAAAAATGTTAGATTTTAGATTTTTTAAATATTATTAGTAAAATGATAATTTTACCTTTGCATCTAGTAGAAAATTTTAACAAAAATTAAATTATAAATTAGATTTTGAGTTTTTCAAATCTCGTGATATGTATTTGTCTTAGTATTAAAACTTAGATGAGAAATAGTCCTTTTTCGTTATGCAAATGCAAAAGAAGCAGCTTTTATGCCCAATCTCAAAGGAATTTCTTCTGCCCATCTCAAACTGGGAAAGTCAACCATGTACACACTTTACACCCTGAAAATTATCTCTCAAGATGCTCAGAAACAAGAAAAATTACAAAAATAATGTCGCCCAGTTAAAAATTCCCATTTTTAGCTCTGAAACGAGTTGCAGGTTATCAAATAAAACTAATCACTACTACATTAATGTAAATTCAGGATAAACCATCACATAATACAACACAATAATACGGAAATGGCTGGAGGTGTGAGACACTTTCCACAAACACAATTGGATAAAATGAAATCATAAGCATCAACTTAAACCTCTCCCGTAAAAAGAAAAAAATATCAGTTCCAAAACCCATCTTGCACTCACATCCGGCCATGAAAAAAGATCAATATCTCCTCCTAGGACTCCTTGAGCGATGTGTCCGTGCAGATCTGTGAAACTTTTTGCAGGTAAGAACAATGTTCCAAAAATGGTAATAAAAGTTTGTAAAACTAATACAGTTTAATCCATGGTCACTTAGAAAAGGACTATTTCCCCTTTTAAATCAGTCTACACCAAGACCTCTCAATAAAACGTAGTACTGGCCGACATAACAGTTTTTATTTAGACATACGTTGCGCCTGTTAAAACTATCATATTCTTTTACATTTTATACATTTAATACTAAAGGGAGGAGCGTCCCTTAATGTAATTACAAGTAGACCTCTTGCCTATGCATACGGAAGATTATATCTACATTTCCTGAAAAGAAGAGAACAACAACAAACCTCATATTCTTTCTTTTGAAGGGTCCAGTGCTAGGTCCATTGCTGAAAGCCCAGTCGACATTAACAGTCTGCGTGAGAAGTTCAGTTCCATTCATTGCAGTTATAGCATTTTGAGCTTCCTCGAAATTCTCATATTCAATCAGTGCATATCCCTAATAAATCAAAGTATCATGTTAGATTACATTAAAGAAAAAATAACATAAACATTCAAAAAAATAATTAATTAGTTAATGGTATTGTTAAATACTCAACAAAAATTAACTGTGAAAACATAACAAATAAATTATAACTTGGAAAAACATTATGAAATGAGACATCGGTTTAGATGTAGCCAGGACTAATCCAAACCCTAATTCCCGTTCCCATTCATAGTCAGACTGATCTACATCAATCACTTTATTGATAATTCTCATATGTCTTATGTCATAAGTGGAATGGAGTAAACATAACCAATTGTGGTTCTAATTAAAGTGGTGTTCGAGATTTAATCCAGTATAGAAAACCGAATCCGTATCTGTTACGTCAAATTTACACTGAATAAAAATATTAAAAGCAATGCAAATATACCAAAAGAAACTAGCTTTAAAAGCACACAAACATGACAGATTATAAAAACTATGAACCAAAAAGAGTGTAATTATTGTAAAAACCTCCAATAGAAACTAATCTTGTGAACATCACTTGCAACAACTCTGAGCATAAAGAAGAATGTAATGACTAATGATACATCTACAATTTTGGGAATCAAGGGCAAAAGGAATTACCTTCACAAAACCAGTACGGCGATCAAGATTTAAATGCAAGTTTTTGATCTCCCCAAACTCACCAAAAGCATTTTGCAAATCATCCTCCTGTGCCTCCTCATGTACCCCAGTCACCAAAATGATCCATCCTTCAATGGCTGCACATTATTTAAAAAAAAAGCGACATGAAATAACTAGTAAAACCAAAAAACAGTAATACTGAAAACTCTTTTAAGGGTTGTACACAATCGTTTCCATCAGGAAATGTTCATACACGATGCATCTTGAAAATTTAACTAAAGAAGTACGAAAGTTAAATTAAACAATAAGACCCAGGTGATACAATCTATAGGCTGGATTTAACAAAATAAAAGTCAAAGTTTAGGAAAACTTCCAAAAAGATCATGTTCATTTTCGTATAAGGATATTTAATAGTTTCCACACCTAAGAATTATCCACTAGCTCTTGAACTCCTTGCACACATGGCAACATCGGAGTACAAATCGAAGTGAAATTCAAAAAGTATGCAATCACTTAATAACCCATTAATGCTAAATCCCAACAATCAGCCTTGAATGGTCCATCCATACCTCCTCGACCACAAGTTTCGCATGCAAAAAACTAACAGAATAGCGGTTCAACAAAATTTAAACTACGTAGGTTGATGTGAAACTCACCACGACTCTAGAGAAATTCAATGATTTTATTCCCAATTTCTACCATAAACCTCAAACACAAATAAATAAACAAGCTAAACTAGACCCAACCCTACCCCGAAAAAAAAAAAAAAACTAAAGTAAGACAGGTACATCACCAAAATTCTAAACCACAAGGGATTGAGAGAAAACAACAAAAAAATATAAGAGATTTTATAGCCAACTCTACAATTTCAACTAAAACAAACCCTAATTTCAACTAAAACAAACCCTAAAATGCGCAAGCGTCTGTTACACTCACATCGTTGGGGGCCGGGCCCACCATCCGAGCCAAGGGAGTCAAAGTTACGATCAGCGAGGCGGATATGACGTTCGGAATCGGCTTCTTCAAGGAATCCGCGGCCTTTGGTCTTCTTAGGGGCGGCACCGGTGATGGCAGACTTGAGCTTGGGCTGAGGGGCGGCAGCACGAGGAGAAGAGGAAGCGTCGAGGTCGACGGCGCCGTCCTCGTCCATCAAGTCATCGTCTTCAAAGTCCAACGCGTCCACTTCCGTGTTAGCCATTTATGTTTTGCCAATTTAGGGATTTCCTGAGTCGTTTCTCTCAGTAGAAGACGAAGCGCGTTCGCTTTTTTGTGTTGTGTTTGGTAACTTTCTTTGTCATTAAAGGGCCGTTGGAATTAGATTTAGGCTTCTACTTTAGGCCCAAATTTGATACGACCCATTAATCAATGGACCTATGAGATTGATTTTGGACTTCAATTAATGGGCTCCGGCCCATCTGTCATTCCATTTCCTCATTCCTCTACTGTTTTCGATTGAAGAAATGAAGCTGATATCCATTTCCGATCCGACGCCTTATTCGGGTTGGTTCTTCGTCGTGATCGGCTCCGTGTCCTTCCTCGGCTTCCTCTTTGCCACAATCATATCCAAACTTCTTCCTCCCTTCGATAATCCAATTCTATCGGCCATCCAAAACGACAGGTAATAAATGTCGTTTCTCTTTATTTGTGGAAAAAATATTAATTAGTATTCGAAAGAGAGAATTTTGTCTTGGATTCTACCAACTGATTCTCATGATTTCTTTGTGCTGTTTTGAGTTTTTAAAACCGTAAAATCTAGCCTGTTTGTTGGGTGTTATTAGAAGCATTTTGAATAGTTTGATATTGTTTGAAACAGAGATGTGAATTCTAGTTTTTATGATTACATAATTTCATATGATTTTTTTCTGTTGGCCAGAGATATTAGGTTGCTGAGAAATAAAATAATATGAAGTGTTATGGGAAGGTGGTGGTTTTCTTGAGATATTTTGTGTGTTTCACGTTGTTTCGGGTGTGTGAATATTTTGATCCTTGAAAGCTGCTTCGGAACTTATTATATCATCGAAGAAATTCTTTTGTTGTATTAATCACAGCAGAATGGTGTGTTGTTTGATGATTTTTAGTTGTATCAAAGAGGATATCTTGTTCTCTTTAGATGGGAAAATTTGAGTTAGTGAATCTTCTATGAATATGCAATGAGATTGATCTAAGACTAAGCTGTTTGTTTCAATGTTGATCAACAAAATTTTGAAAAATTATCAACTGTGGCATGTGGTCTTGGCTTCCTTCCTTTTCTTTTTTATATGCTTTTGTTTATGTACCAAAAGGTCTTGGATGGGGATCCCTTTTAGAACTAGAAATTGCCTAAGGAATTTCAATGTAAATCATGAGTGTATTTTGTGCTTCTATTTCTAGTGGTGTGATTCTGAACAATATGATAGTGAAAGATGAAATGTTTGTATAAGGAACAACACCAGTGACTTATACTTGTTTCAATGGAAAGATACTGCTCAAAGGTTTTCCCTTAAAAAGTCTGTTTTTATCTGTTTGGATTTTTTATCTTTTGTAAGTAATTATGCTTATTCAAACAATATATGTACTTGTGAGAAAACCTGGGTCTGGGAAACAAGAAAGAGAACCATTTTGGAGTTGTCCAAGAGAACAAAACGTTTACGAGTTAGCAAATGTGCTTGCTGTCAGTCTGATATAATTTCAAAGTTTTCATTTATTCGGTTTGTGGCTATCTCAAAGTGAACTGTTAAAAAGTTTTCACCTGCCACTAATATGTTTTGTTTGTTTTTCAACATTTTGAGTTTTAATCATGGATTTGAAAGGACTTCTATTTTGTTGGATATCCGCAATTAACTATAATGACATTTTGAAAATCCAGTTGATTTTATTCCCCTTCTCTCTCTCTCTCTCTCTCGTTTTATGTTCTTCCTTTTTCTTAATCTGATGTCCATCACATGATTTTCCTCTCTTGTAACAGGTATTACTGCTTTTTGGTGCCCTTGACACTTCCTATGATTGTAGTAGCTGTATATTTCCATTGGCTTAGCATGAAATTGTTCAAACATGCTTGACAAACTAGGCGAGCATCTAATATCAACATATGGAGCAGAGAATCAAAGGAAACCCAGTCATGTTGCAGTAAGTGGGTAAATTTTTTAACATCATTAGTTGAAGTTATTGTAAATAAGACTTACGAAAACTAGAGTCGGAATAGATACAAGTATTTGGTTCCTGAATATTATTTCTACTTTTGGGTATGCTACAACCTTATGTTTTTGACTGACTAAACCATTTCTGATGACACATGTAAAATCCAAATCTTTTGAGATAAAACTTTCTTATTTTTGGGGGATTATGCTATGAATATGTAAACTAAACAATCCCTATTCTCTTCAATTTGAACTTCCCATTGGATTTGAAGTAATCAATTGCTTATCACTCGATACATGCCCACTCTGAGTATATGGGTGAGGGGTCATATTGTTGAGTATGTAGATCTTTTAATGACATGAAGTAATCAATTGCTCATCACTCAATACAAGCCCACTTTTGAGTATATGGCTGAGGGGTCATATTGTCGAGTATATAGATCTTTTAATGACATTATGAAGGCCAAGGTGTTTGATCCTTCTTTTGCTTTTAATAAGAGCTCAATCGAACTCTCACCTCATCGGTTCAAAAACAAAGCTAAGAGAAAAAGACTTCCATGCCTAGGAGATGAAAAGAACTACCATCAGCATCAACGCTTATAATTATCTCTACTTTTTTGCTTTGCCCCTAACATGTGGAGACGAAAGTGCGGTTAACAAAAAAGTTTACGAAAAACACACATGAATAAGATATATTTGTCTTTATAATATCATCAAAGCATCTATATACTTTGACAATGTAATCCTTTGATCCTACGTCCATCACTCTCATGTTTGGATTCAATTAAGTAAATTTTTAATTTAATAAATATATCATCATACAATCATTCATCGTTTTGATCATTCTAGTATTATTAATAAACATGATATAAGAAAATTTTCATCTAAAATATTAGAAGATCAAACGTATAATAAACTATAATTTTGTAAAAAAATTTATTTAACTTCGATTATGTATAAACATTCTTTAACACCTTTATTATGTTTAAAATCCTTTTAATGTTGAGCGTATAAAAGTTATATTTACTTAAAAAATGAAAAAACTATACGGCATGTTAAACCATTTAATCATCCACAAATATCACATTATTATTTAAACTAATACGATATCAAGATTATAAAATTTGTTGAAAAAACAATGATTTTATAATAAAATCACAAATTTAAAATTAAAATTGACATAATGATTTTTTCTTATTTTATTTCGAGTTAAAATGTGAGGTATTCTAAATGAGAGTGTGTTGATATGATTAAGGTTTGGTGGCCAAATTGAATTAAATTATTTAACTGGAAAACATAAAATTAAGGTTATATTATAAAAACGTTAGCGCGAAACACTGCCTTAAAAGTCGGGGAGTTTTATTTAATTTATTTTTTAAAGCTTTTTTCTTATAAATTTTTTGTCTGAAACAAAACCCTAGGGTTTTGAATAATCATCTTCCAGCGGTTGTTTCTTGTTCTTCTTTAATTGGTGAATTCAAACAACTTTGGGCTCACTTTCAGGCTTCTCTTAATTTCCCAGAATTCAATTTTGGGGAAAATTTCTCATGCCAGTAAAGGTTTGATTTTTAGTTTCTTAATTGCTTATGAATCTAGCTGCTTGTTAAAATGCCGGAGAGAATCTATGAAAAATTAGTTCTTTCGTTTTATGCAGAAGGGTGCCCGAAAATGGATGCAAGATTAGCAAATACATGGAGATTAAGTGTGAATGAGAAGAAATTTATAGAGTCTGCATTGCTTTCTGGTATTAGAGTTGATGGCCGCAACCTTTACGAGTTTCGTAAACTCTCCATCAAGTTTGGCAGGCAAGTTTTCCTATGTAATTATCTAGATTTCGTTTTTTTTTTTTTTATATAGTTGTGTTGAAAATAGTAAGTGTATAGTGAAATGCTGTATGTTTATGGAGTTTATTTTATATTAATTTGACGTTGAATGTTACAAATATGAAGTTATGCATTACCCGTGTTGTGGTTTTCTAGAGACTGTTGATTCTGGCAGTGGTACGGTTTGGTTGGGTTTTCATATGAACTTTTCTTGGGCTTAAATATGCATCGCTGCAACTAAACTTTGTTTAATGAAGCCTTAGCAGATCATGTAAAACCTTAATTTTGGCTCCCATATGCTTACCTGTACTGTAGTTGTCAATGCCAATGCATTGAATTTTTTTATTGTTAACCATGTGCACTTGTGCAGTAGCTCAGAGAGCTTAAGCTAATAGATATCTTATTGTGATAGTTGTTACTTGCAATGTTGTTTTACTGGCTTGTCAATAGATATCGAAATGCTTAATGCATTTTGTTTTTGGTTTTACGGTTGATGTTGTGATGAATGTGCAGAGAAGATGGCTCAGCAGAAGTGCAGCTAGGACATACTCATGTAATGGGTTTTGTGACTGGTCAATTGGTTCAACCTTATCAGGACCGACCAAATGAAGGGTCACTTTCAATCTTCACTGAGTTCTCTCCAATGGCTGATCCCTCATTCGAGCCAGGTCGCCCTGGAGAATCTGCAGTTGAGTTGGGACGAATAATAGATCGTGGTTTAAGGTGATAATGATGAACTTTTTCCGTAAAATCTATATTGAAAGGAAAATTGACTTGACTTACATAATTTTTTGGTTTCCAATATAATTTTTAAAATTTTTAGTTGTTTAGATAATCTAATAGTTTGAATGTCTGAAGAAATATACATGTTTTCCTATGATGTTCAAATTTCTTCTGAGAGTTTTATGATATATACTTGCTTATAAACTTGAACACTACACAATCTTCATGCGACATATCTCTTCTAAAGTGTAAATTAAAAATACTCTTTTATGAGTTCGGCAATTGTTAAGACAAAGCAAATCTATTGAAGCGTGGGGGAAATCATGATGCAGCATCTTAGAAAGAAGGGGATTGTATGTGAAACAAGTCTTTCCCTTTATAGGAAAACATGGTTAACATAGTTTTACCATTAGGTTCTGCATATAGATGACATATTTGAAGGTTTATATGATTTTGCAGGGAAAGCAGGGCAGTTGATACAGAATCACTCTGTGTTCTAGCTGGGAAGCTAGTATGGGCTATCCGTATTGATCTCCACATTCTAGATAATGGGGGGTAAGCTGCTGTGCATATATATATATATATATATACACGCACACATAATTGTTTGTCAAAGTGATATTTAATGTTTTTTAATTTGATTGATTTATCCTTGTGGACTGGAAACAGAAATTTAGTTGATGCTGCCAATATTGCTGCTTTGGCTGCCCTCTTGACATTCCGAAGGCCTGAATGTTCACTAGGAGGGGAGAATGGCCAGGAAGTGATAATACATCCACCTGAGGTTAGCTCTAGAACCTGCGGTTAAAACTATAGTGCATTAGTGCCTGTTCAACAACTTTATTATGCTTTGTAACTTCTAAGTAACAATTTAGTGAGCTCTCTGACCCCCATATTGAATGTTTCTATAGCCACTCTTTGAGAGATAATTATCTGAATAATATATATTTGCCTTGACACTATGCCTTAAAAATGAGTTTCAGGGATTAATGGGGAATATAATGTGGTAAGATGTTTTAGAAATCTAAACCAAGTTATATTGCTGTAACCTTTCAGTAAAGTAGAATAAAATAAGGTAAAACTGATGAAGAGCACCAATTATCTTTTTGGTAGTTCCTCCCTTCCTAAACTAGCCATTTAAAGTTTTGAACCATCCTTTGATAGACTTATGAAATTGGAAATACTGCTGTTTTAATTGTCTACATGTATGCTACATCTTGTTCCTGGCTACAAGAGGTTATCTATTTAACAGCCTTTGACCATGTATTATGTCACATGTTTATGAGTGTTAACATATTTGCAGGAAAGAGAACCACTGGCCTTGATAGTACATCATCTTCCTGTGGCAGTTACTTTTGGATTTTTCAGTAGTGAGAGCATCATGGTACGAAAATCTTGTCCTATAAAACTTTCCTGTAATCTTTAAAAATGCATATTTTTGTAGAGGTAAAGTTCATTACTCTTACTCTAATTCTAATGTGGTAATGTCATGTAGGTAATAGATCCAACTCATCATGAAGAAGCTGTTATGACAGGAAGAATGACAGCTACACTTTCTGCAAATGGAGATGTTTGTGCTATTCAGAAACCTGGAGGAGAGGGGGTCCTGCAAAGTGCTGTCATGCAATGTTTGCGGATTGCTTCCCGGACAGCTAGTGATATAACAAAGAAGATAAATGACGCTGTGAGTTCCCAGTGCTTTTGATTGGGAATAAATTATTTGTGTACACCATGTTGACTTTATGTAATGATGTTTCCAGAAACTAAGGATTGCATGTTTGAAACCTTTGCTTTTAAGTAGTTCAGGTCCTTCAGGAAACCACAGAGACTGGTTTTACTCTTGTGGCTGTTATATTTATTTTTATTCTTTCTCCTGTTGGCTTACAAATAGTAGCATCTTGTCCACCAGGTTTTTCATTCTAAAACTTGACCAAATATTTCAACAAGAAATTGATGTAGGTTGAAGCATACAACACGGAAAGAGCATTACGTAAGATCAAGCGACACCCTACTTCTGTTGCTCTAGATGGTAGTGCTAACTTGAAAGTAAAACATGAGGGATCTATCGGTCATAAAGGTGCAATTGAGTTGTCCAAAAACCATATTGAAAACTCAAGACTTGTATCTGAGCAAAGTACCAGTCAAAGTAATGATAATGATAGCGGAACCGAATCATCTGGACTAGGTGGAAATAACGGGAGAAATGATGGCACTAGAAATTTTGCTGGGGAGCCTGTGAGTTGGTATGGTGCTTTCCTTTCTAACTTCTAAATGTGTTTGTATCTGATTTTAGGCATACAACTTCTATATAAAAATTTGGCTTTCTGCACAAAAGGAAGACTTCACAAAGGCCTGATTTTCTATTTCTTGTTTTAATTTATTGAATTTGTTTTGCTTTTTAACTTATATATTCTGACTTTCTCTCCTTAGGGATCCCTACTCAAAGGGCGTTGATCTGGACTTGCTGAAAGCATCTCTAGCTTCACATGGTACTCATCTTTTTCTAATACTCTTTACTAGCATAAACCACAACATTTTTCTCTGGCTTTCTTTTGTAGATTTATATTTTTCTGATTTGAAACTTTTTCCTTTGAAGTTTAAAGTTGCATGTCATTGAGTTTATAAGGTTGCCCCTTAGTGGACTTAGGTGGTGGGATTTGAAGGAAAGTGGATAGTTAATGTTGTAGGACTGGAAATAAAGGCAGGCAGAATAGCATATGCGTGAATGTCATGCATAATTATCATTTACACGCACAAGCATACAAACTTTTATGTCTGCATATTTCATTGATATAAATGCATGCGCTCAAGAAAATTGGACATGTGAACACATCCTCATTCTTTTGGGCAGAGGTGACACCAGTTTAATTGAGTGAATTTATTTTATGATTCTAAGGATTTACATACTGACGAGTGTTAAGCATAAACTATGCAGGAACAGTAACGCTCAAGAAGAAGCAACAAGACTTAGTAGGTAAGAAAAAGCCTAGTGAAGTCAAGCCGGAGGAACCACCCGAAGACATTAATCCAGCTTCTTCAGTTGTTGATGCTACTGGAACTGGAACCCAGAAGGATGGAAATAAGACTTTGAAAGATGCTGTGAAGCCCAAAAACAAGAGAAAAAAGAGGGCATCCTCTGCTGCTGATGCAAGTTAGATGAATTTTGGCTGATAGGATCATTAGAAATGTTTCTCCCTGCATGTATGTTAATCATTTTTTTTAATATATATATTTAGTTGTGTAATTTCCATAGAATTTTTTAAATTGATCATCAAATTTTCGGTCAATTTTCAAAAAAATTTCGTCAAAAGTATGGCATAGATGACCTTGTGTTAATCATTGGTCAGGATAACCAAAACTAGATATATCCACTGTTGTAGCATATCAATTTTGTGTTATCTTAATGAAATTGTAAAGGGATGGTGCATTACCCCCATTTTCCGTGAGGATTAATAGTATACCTCTTGTTTTGACTGGTTCTTAATTATTTGATTGTATTAGGTTGACATTGTTCATTTGGAATGGACAACTTTTACAAGATCCCTATGCAGTTTCTTTGTGGATGCTCTCAGTTTCTGGGGGACAACTGAAGTCGAGATTTGATACATGTTCAACTTCAGATGAAATTGAAGGATAAATTATTAGTCAGAATATATAGAAAAGAAACCAAAATGAAGCTTCACTTTTGGCAGTTGGCACCGAAAGCTTCTTGTGCTAATCTCTTAATGACTTTTTTTTTTTATGGATGAAATAGATCAAGCTGTTGCTGTTCTCATATTGGATTGCAAGAGCTGTTGATGTTACTTCGTATCAGGCTGTTTTGAAGTAGAGTTCGAGAAAGTTTTCATTTAAATGATAGAATCAAAGCATTTTCTTATCTGGAACTTTTTTTTTTTCAGTCTAAGAAGTTCCTGGTGGATTGATTCATGTAATGTTGTTCCTCATTAGTGTTATACAAGACTTGCCAGATGGTTTATTGATTCTCAACAGGAAACGGATTGTTGATCTTTTGACTTGCATCAAGTGATCAGTTCATGGAAATCACGTCAGGACAAGATTTTGGATATGCTTTGCCCCACAGTGTTTTTTTTTAAATATATTTGGAGACAGGACAAAGCATCTATCATTTGCCTGAAAGAGCAGTCTGTTAGTGGAGGGTGAATTTTCTTCTATCCAATGTGAATTAAACATTTGGAAGTGACTGAAAAGACTATTGGAATTTATGAATACGAGGATTCCATGCAAGCAAGAATGAGTTGAATCCATCTCGACAGACCCACAAGCACAAATTTTTCTTCATTTTGCAAGCAGAGCAACCCGCGAAAATTCGTCAGAAACTGTAAGTCAGGCTTCCCAGCAAGCAACTAGCATATGATGTAAGTATAGACAATGTGAAAACACGTAGATAGAAATTATGCATTAGTTTTGTTTTGTACTAGTTCCCTACACCTGAGAGTCTAGGTCTCTCTTAGCGAATAGATATCCTGGATCATAGAAGATATTCCATTAATTGATTCCCTCTCTATGTCGTCTGTCTACAATAGAAAGTAAAAATGATTATGTTTATACATAACCAGGGCGTAAATGACTTTTTCATTCTTTTTACATGATCATGGGTTAGAATAACTATTGTTACATGTCTGATCTTTCGATATATGAGTAAAATTGCTTTTATATCGTATCTATTAATACTGTTAAAATGATCAAAATAATAAGACAAAACTCTCAAACCTAACAATTTCTTTAAAAGAGTGTTTAGTTTAGGTAATATTTTATTATCAAAATAGAGAGATTATCTTAAAGATAGATTACTTAAAAAATTACTGGACATAAATGAGTACTATGTTTGATAAAATTTGGTAGATATAAATAATTATTGTGTTTAGTTAAAGGTAATAAAAGATTACTAGTAAATTATTTTATTTAAATGCCCTTGAATATAATTATTTTTAAATATTTTTTATACTATTTATAATATTAATTAAAAATAAATTTATTTTTGTCTCAAAAAATTAATAAATAATAATATAATTATAATAAAATCAAGATTACTGAGGTAATCTTTTAATACCTAAGGTGAAAGTAGTAATCAGATTATCACTTATATTATCTATCACGTCAACATTGGTAATAAAAGATTACTATAATATTTTATTACTTACAAATCAAATAAGGTAATAAAATATAGATTACTAAGATAATATTTATATCCTGAAACCAAATGACCCTTAAATGTTTCTCATTGAAGCACGTTCTCCTCATGTTGGAGGAGCATTTTCCCAGAGGTATTAACATCATAATTATAGACATAAACTTTCAAATAATAGGTCAAATTACGATAAAAAACCATTTTGTATCAAACTTTTAGTTTACATTTATTTTGCAACACCGTAATGGATATCAAGATTTATTATTGATCCTCAATGTCATTTTAACCTATTTTATGCAAGACTTTGAATTATATACATAAATTAATGATGAGAAATTTTATCAGTAATTTGGCTAGAAAGAGGGCCTCCCGTCAAACATGCTAGCATGCCATCAATTTTTTTTTGTGTAATGCTCCCCTAAATGTCTAACAAAAGGCAAACAAATTTTCCTAAATTGTTGACGTAGGTAGAATATCTCTTTTGAGACCCTTCACGAAAGCATCCTAAGGTGGACCATAAACAATCATTCTCTCAAACACATATAGACAGAGCCTAGATAAGACATACACTTTGATGAGATCAAAACTTACGATTTGAATACCTCCCATGACCTAGAGTTTAAACACCAAGGATAGGCAACACCTAGTGTCAGAATGCCAATTGGAAGTGTTCCGCCAACTCATCAGAGTAAGGTTTTTCGACCTTGAGCATCCTCCTTTTTCACATGTTATCCCCTAAGTGTGATTTGATTATCATTATGTCTTCAAAAAAGAAAGTACAACTCATGTTACAAGCTGGTGATTGACGATTTTAATCATCAATGTATCCTCCTCAACATTTAAGTCGAAGATATATGCCACCCTCAAAGTGAAACCAAGGACTTCAATCCCTCCAATCGATTCAAAAAAACGTTAGTTCTTAAAACAACTAAAATTATTTATGCTAAAGCACAGAAACAAAATCCTGAGTCATATTCGCTATATGCCAAAGACTTATAGTTGTTCATCATGAAAAATAGTTGGTAAAATGAAATGACATTTCTATCACATTTCAGTGATACTGTCTATACAATGCATACTACTTTGACACCCTAATCAATTGACTAGGCAACCAAAAATTGCTAACCCATGGATTGGAGTGGTGACTCATAGACATCATTTCTTATGTAAAGAGTTTACCTCTTTTCAAGATGACCTTGTCCACTTGGATACCCTACGATCAATTACTGGCCTTGTAAGGAAAAGCAACTGCAAGGCTTGCAAATCTAAGGATCAAAATTTCGTCACTCCAATGTAACACCTAACACAAGAGGTCCTACCCCCCATTGGAAATGCCACTCACTTAGGCCATTCATGCAACATAAATATCTTAAGATATTCGCCACATATGCAAAATTATGAAAGATACCATTTTATTAAAATAAGTGGGAAACAAATCCCAAGTGTCACAAACAGAATTCACATAATTATAAATACCATCATCATAAAGTAACAAAAATCTATATATAAGAATACAATATTAATATTATGTGAACAACTTTTTGATATAATTTTATGTAGAAATAGTGACATGTTATTATATATTTAAATGTTATTTTATATTTAATTTTTAATAATCTAATCACATGATGATATGTTATTATTTATGTATAAAGTTATATATAAAAATTATGCACATAACACTATTCATAAGAATATCACTAAAACATCACAAACATAAAAACAGAATTCATGAATAGAGACCATCTCATCTCACATCGTTTCGTTCCATAGCCGATCAGCCACTTACTCGCCACCACATCAAATAGGAAAGGCCATATTCTGTTTTCACTCTTCTGTTTGCATCATCACTTTCCTCTCATAATGACTTCTTCTTTCGTTCCACTATTTGGAGCTCTCGTTGAAGTGACTCGGTCTCCCGTTCTCTCTCGTTCTCTCCTGGTAAGGTTTATAACCCTTTTCCTTTGTTTTTTTCTGAATCTGATTGTATTATACTAGGTTTAACGTCAGTAATATTAGTGAATAAAGAATATTTGAATTTGACTCAGCCTTCATTTCCAAAATGTACTTTTAATGTTTATAGTATTAGTGGTGCAAGTGTTAAGTGCTAATTTGGGTGATATAGATTCTTGCGCTCGGTAGCTTGTAAACTGGGAACAAATAGATACAGTAAGTGACAAAGTTATTGGTAGCCGTGAATGTGATGAGGTGGAGGCATGGGTAATAAAATTTAGTAATGTTGTTGTAGCTAGTGGACTTACATTCTTTGTTGGACGCGGTGAATAATGGTGATAATGGTAATGCAATAGTGCTTATTGCAATGTTGTAAATCAGCAATATGATTTTCAAATTCCTTTTTTCTTCAAAACACCAAGAGAGAGCATATAGTGTAGTCAAATTTTTATTTTTTTCGTTTACTTTTAATGAATTTGAATTTGATTAGTGATAGAGTTGTTATTGAGATATGAACGGTTACCTATCAATTACATTGGATTCAATTAGGGTTTAAGACAATTTTCCCCCTTAGCTTTTCATTTATAACAATTTCTCATCTCAAATATTTAAAGTTTGATCAATAGAACAGTTAGTTGGTGAATTGTAGAAGTGAAGAAATACTGATTAACCTCCACTGAATATTTCTTTTGTGGTATGGCTGTGTATTAGGATTCATAATTCCTTGGGAAGACGTTCAAATTTATATGATTGCATGTTTTCATGATTATTGTAACTATTACATTAAAGTTTTAAAATGATATATGTAATGGTTCAATTTGATGAAGGAAGTCCGAGAAGGGAATGCGATTGATATTCTCTCAAAGAAGGATTCCTAATATATTTTCATGATTTTCTATTTATATTGTAGATGTCCTCCATCAGTGACAATAATGTGAGTTTTGTAGCTCAACAACCATCTAAAGTCGCCAAACATGTAAGCAGTACTAGTAATAGGAAGAAAGCTTCTGACATGTGGGGTCACTTCACTAAAAATGATTGTGAAATTTGGGATAATGTGATAGCTTAATGTAATTGTCGTGGGTTTGTTCTTTCTTCTCGTAGTAAAAATGGTTCTAGTTGTTTACTCAATTACTTAACTAGGTGTAAATAACACCATTTGAATGAGCTACACTGTGAGGTTTCAGAACTGAAGCAATATGAACACTTCTAGCATTCCATGTATCCTCTTAATCAGCCATAATGTTTAACGTTGGAAAAGCAACAAACAGAAAACAGGTTCCATGGAAAAGATGGGTCTGACAAACTGGTTCTCTACAGTCTTATTATGCTTGCTCCAAAGTCAAGAAAGCCCTACAAAATGTCAAGGTAAAATCTTGAACTGTTTCTACGTGTCCATGGTACTTTCAAGTTATGTTCTTACTAGCACTGCAGTTATGTCCTTAAATTACCTCATGGACAACTAGAGAACTCGGAGCTCTAACTAGAAGTTATGGCCCTTGCAGATTGCAAGGCCATTTCTGTATACTATATTGTTTCTTCTAAAGAACTCCAATAAAATCTTTGATTGCTCTGAATAGTATGAGAGAGAGTGTACAAAAAACAATTATAGTTTTTTTGAAACATTTTTTTTTTTTCCTTTCATACCTGAGATCCAAACAGATTCCAGTTATGTAAATGAATAATTTGTTGTTGCCTCTACTGAATTGGAGAATTAAGACCCTCTTGAGAAGAAAGTGAATGCTGAATTTGATGCCTCTTGGAACTGAAAGGTGGCATATTAGAAAACTACGTACTGCGTGTAAATAGGAAATTAAGGGGAAACACTGTAAGGAGTAAACTGAAAGGAAATTGATTGATTAACACATACACAATAATTAATGAGCCATATCAGGATTTGAATTAGCTTGAGTTATTAAAATGGCACATTGGAATCTTCACAATCCCAGTCCGCCATGGCTGGGATTGATCTTTGGGATCTTCAAGCCTTTAAACCATTGGCGTATTCATCTACTTGTCACTCCTCCAACATGATGAAAACAAGTTGTCGAATTTCAGGCGAGAGGGAAACTATATGTCGAGTGGAACAGTTTGTTTATGCCGTAAGAACTAAATTATGAAAGATTTTTTATTGATAGGCATATGAATGATGAAGTGATAATGTTCGCTTAGAGGGAGGACCAACAGAGATAGTAGTGGCAGAGTAGACCAAATTGGAGAGCGATAACCCGGGAGATATTCCTGTTCGAGGGAAGAAGGCCTTGCTAGGGATGATATTAGTGTTACTTGGTGCTCTAAAGACAATATTCTTGACGATACAAGTTCATGGTTAAGTTATATTTATTCAACTTCTAATGACACTTTTTATTTGTAACTGCATGTGTAAATCAAGATAAATACCTTTAAGAGGGTAGAACCATGATGAGATAATCAATACATATCAATAAAATGAGAGAATCTTATATTCACATATAATGAGCAAACTAAAAACATCTATAACTTCGATCTTAACTTTATTATTGGCACATGTAATATGGTTATAACTTTTATAATATTATATCATCCTATAGAAAAGTGGTGACAAATCAAAGTTATTTGCTAACAGTTTGGTGCAACTTATAGGTACACATTGTGTAGATATGTCTATCAGACAAACCCACCAAGAAGATTTTTTATAGATGATTATCTCAATGTCTATGAAACACATCTTTTAACAAACAATGATACATGTAATCCTTCGATTTGAGATCACTAAACTATTTTGTACATGGATTAATATAGATTAACACCAACCAAATATAGTCTTTGAAAAAAGATTATTGAAACAATGGTGACTAGCTATATTGAGAGATATATGAAGATTATAGTGAATCAATAGAAAATTCATCATTCCTGGGTATAAGGGTTGATATCTTTGATTGGCTTACTAACGACATTAATGAGTATCGAAATATGTGGTCATTGTAGGATTGAGTTGTTGTTCAATCCAATACATATGGTTATTAATATACACGTTAATAAATAAATATCAATGATTTCTTTAGATAAACACTAATTTTATGTTTCAATCTCAAAGAGATATTGTATGATAAAAAGATCAAATTATATGGTAACCAATGTCATATTGTGGATAGGTAAAAGTCAATCTCTAACAATTCATCGGTTGACAACCATGATACCTTGTTAGAGATCTATAACACCCCTCTTCAAATATATAGTATATTCAAAATATGTGCCGAAGAGAGGTGTTAACCCAAAACTCTTTCATAATTTACATAAAAAAACAATACTAAATATGCAAGGTAAGTAAGAATACTCCCACAATCCCCAAATGGTGCATTTATTAATTAAACTCATAATATAAAATCCAAATGTCAAATATTCCAATGTCTTGAATCCAAATCATGAAAACCATAATGCATAAGTAATAATAAACCAATCCAAAATACACAAAAATAGTCAAATAAGTAAAATCACTAAAAATGCCCCTGCCTCATGTGTAGCTCCAAGTTGACTCATTGGTTCTCTCGTTGCTATCCTATTGCTCTACAATCCTATCTACAAACCACAAAAGGAATACAGTAAGTGAAATACATTCAATAAGTAGATGACCTATTGACACCTTGCATACAACATCATAAATAATCATAATCTATTAAGTGTTCTTTATTTAATCTCTTTGTTGTATTTCAAATGTTTTTCCAGTATCTTGAATGCCCATCCGAAGTATCTCAGTGCCCAATGCCTAATCTCTGATGGCGATATCATCCCAGATAAATAATATCAACGATATATATTGGTGTCTTGAACGTCTGGTGAAAACATAAGATATCTCATATGTCACTTACAAGGTGTACCCAATACACTTATAGATCGGACTTCAAACTATGGATATCATATTACAAGAGGAATAAGACCTTGGACCTCTCTCAATATCGCACAAACATCCCAAATATTAAAACACTTAACATTAGTACATGCACGAACATTGTAAATGCTAAGGCACCCAACGTTGATGCATAACCATCAAATGGGTATCAATGTCACACAGACTAGCTCTAGTGCTTTCACAAAATAAGTTGATATATTGTTCTTAGTTTTGGACGCAAAATCACTCTGGTTAGAGTTCATGTTGTCAAACACATAGTTGGACACCTCTAAAATTTCTTTGTGTTGTCAAACACACAGTTTGACAATTTCAAAATAATTTCTATTATTGTGTTGTAATAGAATAGTTGACTACTAACACAACATTTCCATCTTATATTGCCTTCATTAAGGCCAATATATCTTTAATAGTCTTCGCTAAAGTCTTATTACTTATATGCTCCTTTGTTAGGCATTATTATTTATTTTTCTCATAATCATCCCTCATAAGGGTAAAATAGTCATTTTTATAATCATATAAGAGCATAACAACTCCATAATAACATTGCTAACTTCTTACACCTCTACTTCCAAATTTCCCAAAATATAAATAAAGTGTATCCTTCATACATGAAGGTGTATAGTTTTTTTGAAACATTTTTTTTTTCCTTTCATACCTGAGATCCAAACAGATTCCAGTTATGTCAATGAATAATTTGCTGTTGCCTCTACTGAATTGGAGAATTAAGACCCTCTTGAGAAGAAAGTGAATGCTGAATTTGATGCCTCTTGGAACTGAAAGGTGGCATTTTTCTGAATGAAGGGCGTTTCTTAAGGTGTTCAACAGTTCTCTTCGCATAAAGTTTTCGGAAAATAGGTGAAGCTCTTTCTCTGAACTTAAGAATGGCATAGAAAAGAAGTCTGTAAGATAGGAGAATTGCTATCACAGCAACCAAGTCCCACCACTTCGAATGGTCGAGATTAATGCCAAGAATGGTTGTGAGGATCACCTCGCCTTTCAATTTTGGTCCATCTTGCTCTAAAGAATCAAACTCAAGCCCAATCATGTCGTTCTTGTAAGCTCCCTGCGCACATCACAGCAACTGTGAGTTCCAGTTCTCTGACATAGGCATTTTGATTTAACATCCTGGGTGGAAGCATTTTCATTAAACCTTACCTGTAATGCCCATGCGCCATGATTCACATAAGAAACTGGGTAGCGCCAGAAGATCTTCGGTAGTTCAGGAAGCAGCCGGAAGAATCCAGAAGTCATCATCATGATTCCCTAGTATGTGAAGCTAATTACCATTAGCAGATATTAAAAGGAGATGTCATTTAAGATTAATGAAGATATTTTCTTACCAGATATCCAGATCCCACAATGATTCCCATCATGAAGTTGGGAACCACTGAAGCTATCATCATCATGCAGCTCTCTACGACTGCAATGGAGCAAATAAGATCAAGGCAGGCATAGATGTAGTGTGAAATTCCTGAATGAAATTTCACCATGTAATAAGTGATTGATGAAGAAGCTATGGACATTAAGGTCAAGAAAGGGAAAGATGATAGGAAATTGGATATAATATAAACTGCAATCCCATAGTGCCCATTAAGCCTTTCTTGATAAAAAACCTGTTTTAGAAGAGAAAACAGGTTATTGAAAGCTTTAAAGCATCACATCAAACTATGAGTAGTAGCACTTTGTCAAGATAGCTCCTCTGAACTTGAGAATTTTACCTTCATTTCTTCAATAAAGCATGGGAAACCTCCAATGGACATGAATGTCATAAAACCAGATATAAACCCCCCACAAGAACCTCGAGCCAACATTGCAGTATAGCTTGTTCCAATATTAAAAAAGACGGTGCCAACACAAATAGACAGCACTATGTAGATTGCTATCCTTAACCAGTAATACCCCAAATCTCTAGACATGTTCCTCATAGATCTCCTTGTCAATGTTAAGAGTTGCTTCCACCATTTTGCTTGGCTTCTCCACCTTCTGTCACATGAAAGTCCCTCCTGCCACAAAATTATTTGTTTAAGGATATTCACATGATATACATATTTCTATTGTGATTGAAGACCAAAGGGAAAATAAAACCCAAATCAATAAAGAAAACTTCTGTTTGAAGCTTACAATAGTTGAAATTTCTTGAATCCTTCCTCTTGCTCTGGCTGAATACTCTGAGCACTTATATTTCCTAATTAGCATACCTTTGATCTCTGCTGTTAATAAATTTGTCAAAGGATCTAATCGGTTTTGAAAATCCTGATGGAATAGATAGCAAATGTGAGTTTCATGACAAGAGAATTGAAATATATTCAAGGACTGAATGAAAATGTAATGAGTTTGTAAGTGTTTGTGTTTAATAGCATGAAAACAAGAAGTTTACTACTAAAAAAAGTAATGTTAAGAAACATTTCTTATTCTTGGATTATGGTTGAGTTTTATTTTTTGTTTTACTTCTTAGATAGCTACATACTAGACCAACCAGCATTTGTCAACAATAACAAACATTACCGGAGGAAAAATTGAAGCAAATTTTGATGGGAATTATGACTGTAAAAATGCAAACTACATACACATAGTCTTTGAGATTCCATCAAAACCTCAGTGACATTGTCAAAGTCTGAATTGATACACCGAAGAAAGTGATCGGAAGGATTTCTTCGTGTTGGGCATGGAAATCCTGCTTCCTCGAAGAACTGCAAAGTAAATACCATATTTATGAAGATTATGATAAGGTTCCTTTAGGATTGTATTATTTGCATAATGACGTTTACCTTATTTTAAATTTCTGATTTTGTTTTATAGTTAGAGCTGAGAAAAGAATACAATGCTTACAGGATATGCAGTATTAGGTACCTTGGAAGCCATTTTTGCTTCTCCAAAATAAACAGTTTCTCCGCCAGATAGAAGAAATAGATCATCAAAGAGTGCAAAGACCTCACTACTTGGCTGATGGATTGCAGAGATAACAGTTCTACCATTATGAGCAATATTCTTTAGAATTTTGACCACAAAAAAGGCTGAGGCACTGTCTAGGCCACTGGTGGGTTCGTCAAGAAACAGAAGCTGAGGTCTGGTAAGAATCTCAAGTGCAATGCTTAGTCTCTTTTTCTCCCCACCACTGATACCCCTCAAGTGCCAGTTTCCAATTTGCCGATCAGCGCAGTCCTGGAGGCCCATTTCCATGATTGTACCTTGTACAATGGCAGTTATCTCTTCTTTTGTCAGAGTACTTGGGAGTCTCAAATGAGCTGAGTAAGTTATCGTTTCTCTTACTGTTAGAGTTCCCAATAGTATATTTTCTTGAGTTACATATGCCTGGAATTTCATCAGGGACAGAAGAAACACAGGTAAAAGAAATGGCTTTACAAAATGATATTTCTTACATTTTCACTCACATTGAATTTTCAATATTCTTTGAAACCATTACTAAGAATCTAGAAATAGTTACTTACAACACCACCATAGTCTAGTCTTTTCTTCTTCCCATTAAGAAGAACATTCCCAGTCATGACAACGTTTCCTGAGAGTCTACCTGTAGCAAGTTCAATGAGTTTTCAACGAACTCTGATCATTTTGATTAAAAAACTAGAAGAGAAAGTAACAGATGCAACAATCTTATCGCCAGGTAGTTGCAAATTTCCTGTGTAGCTTTTCAACCCTGGTTTAATATACCTTTAAATGGGATTTTTGTACCAAAATGCTTCAATCTTTCATGAGGACAAGGCTGGTTAATTTCTACATAGCAAACATTTTATTTTATAAGCTTCCTTATCTGATTGACCTATTTAACTAGATGAACTTTTGCATGATTTGATACATTATTGTTATACATATTAGTATTCAATGAAGCATAGCATTAATTATGGTAAAGCCTGTGAAACTGTGTAGAACTATTGTTCCTAAGAATTCTACAATGGATATATCAAATTGCATTAATTATCTGTGATGTTCTTTGCTTTCTTTCTATTTGGGTTGAATTTTCTCTTTCTTATTTTCTATCTTCCTTCCTGTCCCCACAAATAAATATCCAGTTTGTAAGAAAAAAAATTAAAATAAATAAATATATATATATATATATATATATATAAATATATATATATAAATATATATATATATATATATATAAATATATATATATATATATATATATATATGTAGAAGTTCTTTGTTAGTCAAATTCCTTGTTGAACTGGCAAAAAGATTGTGGGTCACAAACCAAATTAATTGTCATTTCATTGTCACAATTTCTATGTGGAGCACTTGTGCTCCTTGATTTTCAGCAGAATAACTTGACAATTTAAATAATATGTATTTGAAAACTTCCAAAAGGTTTCTCAATTTTTATCACTCAAAAACTCTGGTTCAGGACATCCTCTCTTTATCTTGTGTAATTATTATAAATAATTCTGTAAAACATTTATAAGCAACTTTTGAACATAAAAAATTTGGGGAAATTATTAAATCAATCAGGATCAAGGGAATTTCTTATTGGATTCAAGAGATCTAAAGATTATTTAATCAAAATAATTCCTGTTTGTATTTATACTGATAGTTGTTCAGTTTTCAATGACATCTTTTTCTGGGAGTTGAATTTGTAATAATTTACACAGTGCTTGTTTGTTGGGGCAGTTATTGCTCACCAATAGGGTCATGATATGTTGCTATACGGTTGTGAAAGTTGCAGTTCTATATTTAATGTGCCAACCAATTACAAGTCTCTGTCATTTTCTTCGAATATACAACTTCCTATGATGGGAAAATTTTCACATTAAAGTTGAGCATTAAACTGGAACCTGTTCTGATATTGGTGAAATAAGTATTTCAAATGATCTAATTTTTTTTTCTTCTATATTCTTTGTAGTATTGTGTTGAACTAGGTGAAAGGCTATATTATAACAGAGGAAATACTTGAAATGTTTGTTGACAGAATACTTGGTATACAGAAAAATAAAATGCTTAATGAAATGCTTTTTAACATAAAATTTTCACTTTTACTTACAAGTGTTTTCACTTTATCAAAGAACTTCTATTGGATGGGAATGTGAAAGTTCTCAGAGCTTTAAGGCTTCGAAAAGAGAAAGAGCTGAATTCAATACATTAAAACCCAGTTGATAATGTAATAAAGTTACATGGTTAGACATTACTTCCTCTGAATTCATGTCACACCTGGATTAGTAATATGTGAAGTTAGCCATTACCAGTAAAGTATTAAACTTTTACCAACAAACAAAAGTGTGATTTTACCTTGTGTTTATCAAGTCTATTGTTATCATAAAAAGCTACATTCCGGAGTTCAAGTTTAGCATGTTCTAACCACAAACTTGCCGGTTTGTAGTTATCGTCCGCTGCTTTTACTGTGTTTAAGCATTTCAAGTTATGGAAAGGGACACAACACCATAGGAAGTTGGTGGTTCCTATAAAGGATTATACAGAAGAATAGATTTCAAATGAAAATGCCTGTTTTAGATAAAAAGAATATATGAGAGTAGCTTTGCTACTGTATATACAACGGTTGGTAGACCTCTCTGGTGTTTGATTCATGTGGATCAAACTTAACGGATACAGATATTTGGCCTTAAGGGTTCCTAATATTTTAACTATCTGAATTAATTAGTAGATAAGATAAAAAATAAGTCCATTTAAGCTCTTGCATCTACATAATCTGAATGTGCAGGGATATGCTGATTTCTTTTTGTTTTTGCACTAGACTGTTGAATGAATACATTCAACCGCAGCATGCTTACGAGTAAAGAATCTCTGTCGAGTGTTTTTTATGTGCATAAGTTTGAGAGAAAGCGAAAGAAGATTGAAGTCAAAAGACTAACCTGCTAATGCATCAAGCAAGGTTGATTTTCCGGAGCCAGATGGACCCATTATTGCCATGATCCTTCCTGGTTCAGCATGCCCAGTGAGTTCATTAAGTAGTCTCCTAGTGGGTCCATCGCCAAAGTTCGGCAGCACGACCGTCAGATCTTCCCACACAAGGTACATCGCCCCTTCATATCCAACTCTTGATATACCCACCTCAGAATTATCTTCACAGCCACCGATATCACCTCCCGGATTCACCTGTTCTATCTCCATAATCTTCAGAAGTAAAATATGCTTGTTATTGGTGGGTTTCAGCTGGCTTTTAAGTGTACAGGATTGGGGAAATTCACTTTTGAAAAACTTTCTTTCTGAAGCGAAGCAACTAAGTGGCCAAAACTTGCATAGGTTTTAGCAGACGGTAAGATAATATACAGAAGAAATAGATGATCAATACTAAGCTGCTAGTCAGCCAATCACCAGCCAGTTCATTAAAATCACAATCAATGCTTTCATTAATATATCTACAGAGAAGATGAAAGTGATTGAGAGAAATTGGAACAGGTTTTCTGTAGAAATACATATATCCTTATAAAGTTGCTTAAAGTTTGCATGGAATATTTTCTTCTTGTTGATAATCATGCATGGTTATTAATAAAAGGATTTGCAATTATTCCAACTCCAACTGCCACTAAAATTTTGTCTTCTTGAAGCATAATGTTTGAGTATAGAAGCTTGTTTGCTCAATGTTTAGTTGGTAACAGTGGAAGAAGTAAAAACTAGCAATAAATTTTTCCTCTTTTGTAAGCTTTAGCAGTCTAGGTAAAATATTTCCCTCCTCATATTAATTGTAGCAGACGCCATCAATATAAGACATTGTAGTCAAGCTACTATAACATGTACATTTTATTAACTCTTCCCTCTCTACAAAATTTTTAAAACCATAGCACATGCTCGCTAGGGAGTAGCTAAGTTTTGAAAATAAAAGGCTATCAATTTGTGTTGACGCTGAAAATTTTGCCACTGATAAGTACACACAATCATTCAAGTTGTAAATTTATGCAAACAATGGTAGTGAACATATATATTTTTTTAAAATGGTTTTGTTTGTTATACGAAAGCTTATATCTACTATTATATTACTAGTTCTCTAATACAATAAAGGATAGAGACAAAAAGTGATTTTATGATATTAAGAGATTTTAACTACACAATAGTTATCCTTAGTTTCTAGAGTATGAGTAAGATTAAAAAAACTTTTCACTTTTTTACACAAATGAATGACACATTAAGATCTTTGTGTCAAAGCACAACTTTACATTTAATATATTGCATGCACTGACCAAACACTTATTACGTCAGTTCAATTTGTCATGATTTCTTATTGGGAATGATTTGTTTGCCTTGCTAGATTAATAACTTATGTCACCGTCTTGACTTGAAAAACTAATGTTGATTCCAAATCAATCCCATCTTGCCTATAAAAATGCCACTGAAACCATTCTTCAATTCCTTCTTTGCCTAAAAAATTTTCAAGCCTTCAAATTCTCCAACTTCTTGAAACTCTAAACTCTTTGTGGAACCACTTGAACTTCCAAACTTTTAAGTTTTTCTCAAGGACTCTTCTAAGTCATTTCGATTTAGTACCACTAGAATACCTTTAGTACGCAAACATACAAGAGCATTCTCAACTACCTTCACACAAGGTAAACCTTCTCAACTTTGCATGTATTTCTACATTTCTTTGTTTGTATGTTTCTAAAGTTGCTTGGTTTGAGTGTAGCTTCACCACTGAGAACAATCTTTTAAGTGGACATTAGGGTAAGGCAATAAAGATTTAGGGTAGAAACATACTGTTAAGGTTTTTGGTGATGATAAAACTTGTAAGTGGGTTAGTTGCTTCCTTCATAAGTAGACAATTACCCCCCATTCAATTGATTATAGTAGACCTATCGACCAAAGTTGAGACTAAGGCTAGACCAATAAGGATGAGCTTATTGATCCTAGTAGGGAGCAAACATAAGAACACCAACCTCCATAAGGAGTGGAATCCTTATGGTCTAATTCAGGCGACGAAGATGTCATATAGATTGAGGACAACTGAAAGTGGTCATTCCTTACCATGTAAATATAAAATAGGTAAAGAGTTATTACTACATTTCCATCCAACTTTAAGAACTAAGGGTTTACCTATACCACTTGTTTATTCCAAGATGGGATGTTATCTTAGAAGCCATCTTGTGATGCAAGTTGATGTTATCCTTGCACTTTTTCAAGCAAGCTATGTTGGATTACTTTAGAGTCGCTGTATTTTAGTTATCGTCGAATACATGACATAACATTGCTCTCGAGAAATGTATTTGGCATACTTGAAGCAAGGACTAGGTGAGATCACTTTGATGAAGCTTGTTGTCATCCACATGTTGGAGGAGCATACTATTGAGGAAGGCTTTTACTTCTATCTAAAAGAACAAAGAAGGAATTGAAAGGAATTGTCTATATAAGGGATAAGATAGGTGATTAGAGGAGTAAATATTTCCTCTTCTCGTAACCGCACACTGTATATTCATAGTAGAGAATAAGTTTGTTTGCTAGGCTTAGTTTTTGTTTATATGTTTATTGTTGCTTTTAATATGAGTTATTGACCACGATCTCTTTGTTTTTTTGCAATTAACTACTGCAAGCCACACTATTAGAGTGAATAAGAAGTCTTTGATTCTAATATCTGACTTATCCTTATAATTGATGGTTTTGTGGAGCCCTTATAAAGAGATATTGCTAAGATGTTTTCAATCACCTTCTCTAGAAAGACTCATCAAACATTTAGGTGGTCATGTAAGTCAGATATTTGAGCCTAAGGCTGAATACAAGCCAAACCGAGCGCAAACAGGGCCCGACTCGTTTTTGGCTTGTTTTTTATGAGCCCAAGCCAGGGCTTGGGTTCAGGTTCGGGCTATCCAAGCTTGTTAAACACATGTTCGTGTTTGACTCGTTTTATAATTTTAGTATTTGGGCTCGTGTGTTTTGGTTGGGGCTTGTATTTCAAGCTCGAAAGCTCGACTTCAAGCTCGTATTTTAGGGAATAAACGGTATTGTCTATTCCAAGTTAAAAAATTTTTTTATTTGAGTGGGTAGCTCGCGAGGTAAGCTCGGCTCGTTGAACCCATGTTTGGGTTCGGGCTTGTGTTCATTTTTTACTTAAAATCCAAACTCGAGTTCGTATTCGGGTTCGTTTAAGGGAAGTTCGACTCAAGTTCATTCGAGCAAAGCTTGTTTCGAGTCTGAATAAGCTCACTTCGAATCCAACCCTATTTAAGCCTAGCAATCAAGGTTGCCTAGCCTATCAAAGACACTCCTTAAGCCATCGTTTCATGGTAATATGTAAATAACATCCCCTTGACATGAGTTATCCTCTACATGTTGGGGGTTAATGTCTTCATGGCATGAGTTAGTAATTACATATTTATTGACGTGAGTTATAATCTACTTGTTAATGTTTAATATTGTCAAGATGTAAGTTATGCTCTATATGTAGTTGGTGGTCGTTTTCGCAATGTGAGTTATGTTCTGCACATTGGTGATTGATGTCGTCAAGACCTAAGTTATGTTTTGCACGTTGATAGTTAACACCATTATAATGTAAGTTACAGTTTACACATCATTAGTTAATGTCGTCAAGACATGAGTTATGGTTTACATATTATGGGTCAACACTATAATCAATGGCAATAAGACCATGGCATAAGTTAGTGTCTATACGTCTTGGGGGATTTTGAGTCTCTTGTTGGATACCTTGTTGTCTAGTGTTAACAAGGCGTACTTGTATGATAAAATCGAAACCATTTAACGATCATTGATTAGGAGAGGACCAGAGTCTCTAATGGTGCCGCCAATGTAACATTGTCTATACATTAGATCACAATGTTGATGACATTAATCAAACCTCTAATGACATTATTCAGTTGTGCATTTATACCAAATGTTATTGGCTACACTATAACTATTAGGAAAGTTAGTTCTCAACAGTAGGATTAACTGTCCTGATGTAAACACTGTGACTAGAGATTGACAAAAGAAAAAAAATGTTTTTTAATTGAAAAAATATAAGTTTTTCAAGAGACCTCTTTCTAGCACCATATTGTTGGGTATGAATTTTTTTCCAATGAGAAGTACATAGAAATGTAAGGTGTAATTCTATGCAAGTAATAGTAATGAAAAAAATATTTTCGAAGTGGTTTAAACTACTACTTGGAAACTTACATGCACCATATTATTTGTTTTCTAGGGTAAATTTGGCAAAATAATAGTAAGTGATTACAAATTGTTCTCCTTTACGTTTGTACAATCATAAATTCATAGGACAAGAGGAAAACATAATGATGTAATTACATAATGGGATACACTTAGATCCTTGTACAATAAATCTAGATTTCTACATTTAATCCATTTTATTAATCCAAACATTCCAAATCCTCCCTTAAATCTATATCCAAGTAAGCCTTGAACTACATCAAGATGAACACAAAGAATGGTGAACAAGAGGCAAACCTTTGATGTTTGACAACTTTTCACCAAATCGAAGTGATCTTCCAAGGACCAATTGAGTGAAGAGAAGTGTGGGATATCCAATATGTACACGGTATGCTGATTTGCGTGGTGAAAGGGACTTCAACCAATGATAAGGTGACACATTGTTGTTCACTTCAATCAAGGTACAAACTTAACTTATATCATAGTCCACAAGCCTCTCTTATGAAATCTTGGACATAAAATGCAGAAGTTGCTTGATGGCAAGTAGTATAATTCATTGTTACTACAAATTCTCCAATTTCTTTATATATATATATATATATAGAGAGAGAGAGAGAGAGAGAGAGTTAGAATTGCTTTTTGTCTACTATTTTCTTCTATTACTAGTGATGCAACTAAAAATGATTCAATGAAACTTTATCATAAATTGAATTTGAAAAGTAAAACATAATTAAAAATTTTCAAATATTTTAATTGCACTTAACTTATGATATATTATGGATTGCTAGATCAAAAACATTTTTTTTTTTAATATGACAATATATTATTTGGATAATAATTGGCACATGCAACAAAAAAAGGATAGGTTTTAAACCTTTGTATGCAAAACATAGTGATGAAACAATATATTTCACAAATTTAGAAGTTTTACGAACTTATGTTATTGCTGAAAGAGTTGTTGCACTAACGTTTGATAATGAAACTATTATTACGTAAAACAAAATTTATTTAAAAAGAAATGGAATTCCTTAAGTAATGACAAAATTTTTCAATAAATGAAATACAAGGATAAAGAAATATTTAGAATCCATAACAAGAAAATGGACACAATATCATTTTATTACAATGCAAAAAAAAAGATAGGTGATATATATCGGTAAGAGGATTCGCCTCATTTATTACTAAAAATTTTAAGTTGTTATCAAATGTATTTAGTGTGGCCACGTTACTTTTCTTATTAGGTAAGAATCCAATATTATTATTTTGAATTTATTGAAAAATCACCGAATATATAAGAGAAGCAAATATTATTTTTTGAGTTAACGTCAGCCAAGAAATATATAAAAAGAAATTATTAATTATTGTGAAAACAAAGGGCTGGGCCACAGTTTGGCCAGTGGGCTCAGTAAGTTTATTAATTACGGTAGAATAGAAAGCGAACTAGCTTTCTTCCTCACTGTTCTCATTTGGGAGAGGGGTCAGAAGAGAAAGTGAAGTTGATAAAGTACTGAGTTTATTAAAAGAGAGTGACAGGCATAGCCACTTCAATTTGGTCCCCTTCATGCACATGACAAAGTACTGAGTTTAATGCAATTTACCCCACAAGTTTCCTTAAAACAATTTGGTACTATTTTACCTTTTTGTTTTTTCAAAATGAAGAAAATATACTTAAGTTTGATCAATTTTTTAGAGTTCAATTTGATAACTATTATATCAAATAAATTAAAATTTTAATTTTAAAATATGATAAAATGGGATTTGAACCCTCTTTATCTTATTTTTAAAATATCCATTTTATAAATAAATTTATTTATTTATTTATATCTATTTCATAAAAGTTGACAAGATAAGAAATATAATAGTATAATGACATAACGGCCAAAAGACTTATTCCCACCTATTGTTTAGTCTATTGTTAAACTTTCACCCAGTAAATTTTAAAAATCCAAATCTATCAAATATTAAAGTTAGAGTTAGATTCCAACCGAGCTGAGCTCGAGCTCGCTTAAGCACAAATTCAACTTGATTTGCATGAAACTGAGCTCGGGCTCATCGAGCTTGAGCTTTTAACTAGTTCGTTATTAAAACGACATCATTTTAATACATATTAGTTAAAATGATATTGTTTTGTATTAAATTTTTTAGTTCACAAGCTTGATGAGCTAAACACTCAAAAACTTGAACTCAAAAATGTTAAACTTTCAAGCTTGAGCTCGTTTGAGATTAACTCGTTTCGCGCTTGTTCAAGCCGAACTCAAATTCAAACGAGCTCGGTTTGAATTTAATCATAAGTTAAGGTTAACAAAATTTATTAATATTAAGGGTATAATTACTATTCAATCAATGATATTAAAAAAATAAAATTTTATCTCATTTATCCATTTTAGTTTTGAAAATTGACAATTTTCCCCCAACTTAGTTTTGAAAACTTACTTTTTTTTCTCTTAGTGTTTCATTTTTTTCCTCCCTTCTCTGGCGACCTTTCTTCGGTCGACACCCTATCTTCTTTTTCTGTCAACACTCCCTCCCATCTTTTGAATCATTTGACTAATTGAAGATGGCCCGAAGGAATCACATTCATGCAAATCAAAGAGAGCAATTCATCTTCGCTCTTACATAGTTATCAGTATCCTATGGTACACAACACATATCTTACGATACAATACATGTGAAAAACGATATGTATCATGAGATGTATCAAAATCAATATGATACAGTAGACATATCATACAATACAATATATATTATCAATACGAATCGATACACTTTTTTGATAAAATAATGATGTAATGTGGACGTATATAAGAAATTTTAAATTTGCAAGGGTATTTATGATATTTTTTCAAAATAATGATGCACTATTAGATTATTTTATTAATATCTTATTATTTTTATTTTTTTAAAGTTGTATTATATGATAGATACTTGATATACGATACGAAAAATTAGAATTTCGATACACGATACGATATACAATTCAACTACCATAGCTCTTATGACCCATCTTCAATTCAATTTGACCATTCATCAGCAGAAGATGATTTGATTCATATGAATCATCAGCCGAAGATCCTTTCAAACCGCTCTCTCTCGTTCGAATCGACCAAAGAAGAATCATTCAATAGCAATATCTTCAGTCGATTATTTGTTGAACAAGAAAGAGCAAAGATGAGTCACTTTCTTCAATTCCCACAAATGTGATTTCACCGAATGATTCAAGAGGCGAGAGGGAGCCCTGTCAGAAAAAGAAGATGGGCGATAGCCAAAGAAAGTTCATCAAAAAATAAAGGAAGGAAATAAAACCTTAAAAGAGAAACATGTAAATTTTTAAAAATAAACTAAAAGAAAATTATTAATTTGAAAATTAAAATGAGAAAATAAGATAATTTTTTTAAAATTTATTAATTAAATGATAATTGTATTTTTAATACAAATAAATTTTATTAATTTTAATCATTAATGGGTAAATATTTAAATTTGACAATAAAATAAACCTGCGTGGGGCTAAATTTTTTGGCCGGACGTGACTGGTACATGACAGAAATAGACAATTGACATTCTCATTCTAACTCCCACCGCCCCTCTAACTAAATCTATTCAACTCTTTATTCCCATTAAAAGCTTTGACAAAAACCCGCAATTAAAAATAGTAGAGTAGACATTGAGGCTACGTTTAAATTCTGTAAAATGAGAGATTATCGGTAACATTAAAATATTATTTAAAAATCACTAATCATAAAATAATATTATTATTTTTAGTGTTAAAATATTATTTTTTTAAATGTCCTTAAAGGATTGAAGAGTGTAAATTTGTGTTGTGTTTAGTTAAATTAAAGTACTTTACATTAAAATATTTATTATGATTGCTTTTACGATATCAATCGTAAAATTAATCAATTAAACTATATTACTTATTATTTTAATTAAAAATAAATAATTTTGTGCTAATTTATAGAGATTCTAAAGAAATTTTATTTTTTATTGGACAAAATGGTTTGCGCTTAACCCGTAGACTTCTCAGAAGAATTCATGGAAACTGAAACCTCTAGTGTTTGCCTATAGAATCTACATCACTTCTTGCCTTTGTCTTTAAACCAACAATCTTTCTCAAGGCTACTTGTCTTTTAAGAAATTGAACATGGTTGAAACCTTCCTCTCCTTTGTTGTGTCTCTGAAATTAAAGCCCTTTGGAATTTTGCCTTTCTCATCTCTTTCACAGAACTTGTTTTAATACCATTTGAGGGCGGTTTGGTCCATGGCATAAAATGATTATTTTGATAATTTATATTTTACTATTTTTATTACTTTGTTTGATTTATAAATAATAAAAAATTTCAGTAATCTTCTATTATTATTAGTAATGTGATAGGTTATATAAGAAATAATAATATTACTAATTACTAAAGTAATCTTAAAACAACTTCATTTTTAATTAATATAAGTAATATGAAAAATATTTTAGAATAATTATGTTTAAAGTTATTTAAGTAAAATGATATACTAGTATTTTTTATCATTTATAATCAAATACAATAGTTATTTATACTTATCAATTTTTATCAAATATAATAATTATTTATATCTAGTGATATTTTAGATAATCTATTTTTAAGATAATCGTTTAATTTTAATAATAAAATATTACTCAAACCAAACGTCCCTTAAAAGTTTAATATATGAGTTTGGTTTGTCTAGTTTGTATTGAACTTAGTCTATGCCGGAATTTTATGAAACTTCACACACAACCAACAAACACAAAAAAGTAAATATTGAGTTTGAGTCCACCGATGACAAGTTAACCCGATTTGGTTTACTTTAATTGCCAAGGACAGTTGGTACGAAAGTTATTAACAGTTGGACTTTTATTTATAGTCCAAAAACTGTCTTCTCTCATATGGGAATCAACGTAACATTTTAAAGAAGAGGTTTTTTACTCTACTTCTTCTCCACACACATAAAAACCAAGAAAATAGTGGTTCCTATCTCCCAAAAGAATGCAATACGTGGGGCAAATGCGATTATGAAAATGACTCATGTCAAAACCTTACGTTGTATTCAAATAGGTTTCGTTGCAAACTTGAAGCCAGATAAACTAAATTATATTTACTGTAATTTACAGAATTCGATTTGATATTATTTAATTGTTTTCAACAGTAAATAACTGCATAAAAATAAAGTGCACATAATAATTTTTGCATGGAGAGACTGCAACTCAACATAGTCTACTATATCTACAAGACCAAATCCAATAAAAATTAATCCAGTAGCAATAAACTAATTATCAAGCACAAGTTGAAATTAACTCTCAAATGTACACTCTTTGTTTACGTACTTAATTTCTTCCAAAGACTTGTTCATCCTCGTATCTGAAACACTCGAAGCATCATACTCAGTTGTACAAGCTCTCCTTGAAATTTGTGATTAAAATCCCTTCAACAAATAAAAGTCACTAAAAGCAATATCTTTTATGCTTTTTGGGTACAATCTATTTTAGAAATGTTTTAGAAATGAAACATTCAAATAAAATATTTTAGAAATGAAAACTTGTGTGAAAAATTACTAAACCCAGTTTGTAAAAGAACAATATCTTTTATGCTTTTTGGGTACAATCTATTGCCACAATAAATGCAGATTTCTTTGCCCTTTATAAGGGAAATACTAACAAGATACTGCTACGTTTCAATTTTGTATCTCAATCCCATGTGACTGTTGATTTAATAAATAATAAAACTATGTATATATATTTTTTATACATAATTTAGATATACAGATAATGTTTTATTATATGATTAGATGATTTTGAATTAAAGATAAAATAATACTCAATCATATAATGACACATTATTTATATACTTAAAATATATATCAAAAATATGTACACATAATATTATTTTTTGATAAATTATTTATACAAACTTTTAATACATAATTTAGATATATAGATAATATATCATTATATGATTGAATGTGAGTTTAATTTTAATTCAAAATATCAAAAATATATAAACATAATTTTATTGAAATTGTAAATACACATATTTATCAATCTAAATAGATTTAATGCGGTAAACCATGTGACATGCCATTTGGACTAATCATATGTATCCCAATAAAGTTTTTAAAAAAAAGCAATGAGGCAATTTATCTCAAAAGAAAAAGAAGCCGTTTTCTCTTATCTAATCCTCTGGGTTCTGAATTCTATTATAAGCATAGGAAAATCCGGGTCTTAAGTTTATCAAATTATTCCCCTATTTCTTAGACGAAAGCAATCCTGAAAAATAAAATTACGCTAAAATAAAAACTTAAACATATAAACATTCTTGTTCTCTTCACCTCATCTCTTTGAGAATCTGCAATGGTTTCCCAAGATCATCAGCTCCATGTAATGTTCCTTCCTTACATGGCACCAGGCCACATCATACCAATGGTAGACATGGCCAGGCTCTTTGCTGCAAATGGCATCAGAGTCACCATTTTAACTACTACCAAGAATGCTCTTCCTTTTCAGAATTCAATTGCTCGCGATGTTCGATTGGGTCGGAAAATTTCTCTCGAAACCCTTCGTTTCCCTTCTGTAGAAGCTGGCCTCCCTGAAGGCTGTGAAAATATGTTCCAAGCTTCATCTCCAGAAATGTACAAACTGTTCTTTCGAGCTTTGGAACTACTGAAGCCGGAATTCGAACATCGCTTTCGTCAAAATCATCCTGATTGTATTGTCTCCGACTATCTTTACACATGGACAGTTAAGCTTGCCAATGAACTCGGCATTCCAAGGCTTGCTTTTAGTGGCAGTGGATTCTTTAATCTTTGTGTCTCACATAACATTGATAAATACAAGCCTCACGAGGATATCAAATCGGAAACGGAAAATTTTGTTGTTCCAGGCTTGCCAGACGAAGTGAAACTCACAAGATCACAGCTTCCGGATATTGTTAAAACCAAAAATGAATTCTCTTCTTTGTTTGAAGAGCTCAAGAAGGCAGAGAGGGACAGTTTCGGGGTGTTGGTTAACAGCTTTTATGAATTGGAGGCAGCTTATATCGATCATTTTACGAAAGATATCAAAATCAGGGCGTGGCCTTTAGGTCCTGTCTCAATGTTTAATAAAGATATCAATGATAAAATTGAAAGAGGGGGCAATAGTTATGTATCTAAACACAGCTGCCTGAGTTGGCTTGATTCCAGGGAACCCAATTCAGTCCTCTACATCTGTTTCGGAAGCTTGACAAGATTCAGCAAAGCTCAAATTACAGAAATAGCTTGTGCACTTGAAGAGTCAGGGCATTCCTTTGTTTGGGTTCTTGGAAAAGTTTCAGATTCTAAAGATGGTGAATTCTGGTTACCAGAGAGATTCCAAGAAAATGTAAGCGAAAGAGGATTGATTATAAGTGGCTGGGCACCGCAGATTTTAATACTTGAGCATCCAGCCATTGGAGGGTTTTTGACACACTGCGGATGGAACTCTATCGTGGAAGGGGTGAGTGCTGGTGTACCAATGGTCACTTGGCCTGTTTTTGCAGAACAATTTTATAATGAGAAGCTGGTAACTCAAGCAATGAAATTTGGAGTTCCCGTAGGCAATGAGTTTTGGAAGATTTGGGCAACAGATGAAACGCGTTTGATAGAGAGATATAAGATCAAAAAGGCGGTGCGTGGAGTCATGAATAATGAAGATGAAGCATTAGAGATGAGGAAGAAAGCGAGTCGTCTCAAGGAATTGGCAAAGAAGGCTGTTGAAGAAGGAGGATCTTCTTATAATTATATGAAGGGTCTAATTCAGGAAATCAAATTTTATAAAAAGGCTTGAGAATTTGTATAAGCAATTAACTATCAGTTGTTAATAGCATATCATATCTTGAAAATAACAATTTGGAGGCCAACCAACGTTCAAGAGAAGTGCATATTAGAAAACTACGTACTGCGTGTAAATAGGAAATTAAGGGGAAACACTGTAAGGAGTAAACTGAAAGGAAATTGATTGATTAACACATACACAATAATTAATGAGCCATATCAGGATTTGAATTAGCTTGAGTTATTAAAATGGCACATTGGAATCTTCACAATCCCAGTCCGCCATGGCTGGGATTGATCTTTGGGATCTTCAAGCCTCTAAACCATTGGCGTATTCATCTACTTGTCACTCCTCCAACATGATGAAAACAAGTTGTCGAATTTCAGGCGAGAGGGAAATTATATGTCGAGTGGAACAGTTTGTTTATGCCGTAAGAACTAGCTTATGAAAGATTTTTTATTGATAGGCATATGAATGATGAAGTGAAAATGTTCGCTTAGACGGAGGACCAACAGAGATAGTAGTGGCAGAGTAGACCAAAATGGAGAGCGATAACCCGAGAGATATTCCTGTTCGAGGGAAGAAGGCCTTGCTAGGGATGATATTAGTGTTACTTGGTGCTCTAAAGACAATATTCTTAATGATACAAGTTCATGGTTAAGTTATATTTATTCAACTTCTAATGACACTTGTTATTTGTAACTGCATGTGTAAATCAAGATAAATACCTTTAAGAGGGTAGAACCATGATGAAATAATCAATACATATCAATAGAATAGAATAAGAGAATCTTATATTCACATATAATGAGCAAACTAAAAACATCTATAATCTCGATCTTAACCCTATTATTGGCACATGTAATGTGATTATAACTTTCATAGTGTTAAATAATCTCACAGAAAAGTGGTGATAGATCAAAGTTATTTGTTGATAGTTTGGTGTAACTTATAGGTACACATTGTGTAGATATGTCTATCAGACAAACCCACCAAAAGGATTTTATATAGATGATTACCTCAATGTCTATAGAACATATCCTTTAACAAACAGTGATACATGTAATCTTTCGATTTGAGATCACTAAATTGTTTTGTACATGGATTAATATAACCCAATATAGTCCTTGAAAAAAGATTATTGAAACAATGGTGACTAGCTATTTTGAGAGGTATATGAAGACTATAGTGAATAAATAGAAGATTCATCATTCCCGGGTATAAGGGTTGATATCTTTAATTGGATTACAAATGACATTAATGACTATCGAAATATGTGGCCACTATAGGATTGAGTTATTGCTCAATCCAATACATATGGTTATTGATATACACATTAATAAATACATATCGATGACTTCTTTAGATAAACGCTAATTTTATGTGTCAATCTCAAAGAAATATTGTATGATAAAAAAATCAAATTATACGATAACCAATGTCATATTGTGGATAGGTAAAAGCCAATGCTAATAATTCATCGGTTGACAGTCACGATACCTTGTTAGAGATTTATAACACCCCTCTTTAAATACATACGTCTACTCAAAATATGTGCCAAAGAGAGGTGTTAACCCAAAACTCTTTCACAATATATACAAAAAAACAATACCAAATATGCATGGTAAGTAAGAATACTCCCACAATCCCCAAACGGTGCCTTTATTAATTAAATTCATAATATAAAATCCAAATATTAAATATTCCAATGTCTTGAATCCAAATCATGAAAACCATAATGCATTAGTAATAATAAACCAATCCAAAATACATAAAAATAATCGAATAAGTAAAATAACTAAAAATGCCCCTGCCTCATTTGTAGCTCCAAGTTGACTCACTGGTTCTCTCATTGCTATCCTACTGCTCTACAATCCTATCTATAAACTACAAAAGGAACACAGTAAGTGAAATACATTCAACAAGTATGTTACCTATTGACACCTTGTACACAACATTATAAATAATCATAATCTTGTAAGTGTCCTTTATTTAATCTCTTTGTGGTATTTCAAATGTTTTTCCAGTATCTTGAATGCACATCTGAAGTATCTTAGTGCCCAATGCCTAATCTCCAATGGCAATATCATCTCAAATAAATAATGTCAATGATATATATCGATGTCCTTAATGTTCGGTAAAAGCATAAGATATCTCATATGTCACTCATAAGGTGTACCCAATACACTTGTAGATTAGGTTTCGAACTATGGATATCATATTACAAGAGGATTAAGACCCTGAACCTTTCCCAATATTGCACAAGCATCCCAAATGTTAAGACACTCAGCATTAGTGCATGCACGAACATTGTAGATGCTAAGGCACCCAACGTTGATGCATAACCATCAAATGGGTATCAATGTCACACACACTACCTCTAGTGCTTTCACAAAATAAGTTGATACATTGTTCTTAGTTTTGGACTCAGAATCACTCCGGTCAGAGTTCATGTTGTCAAACGTACAGTTGGACACCTTTAAAATTTCTTTGTGTCGTCAAATACACAGTTTGACACTTTCAAAATAATTTTTATCATCATGTCGTAATACAATAGTTGAGCACTAACACAACATTTCCATCTCATATTGCCTTCATTAAGGCCAATATATCTTTAATAGCCTTCGCTAGGGTCTTATTACTCATATGCGCCTTCGTTAGGCCTTATTATTTGTTTTTCTCATAATCATCCCTCATAGCGGTAAAATAGTCATTTTCATAATCATATAAGCGCATAACAACTCCATAATAATGTTGCTAACTTCTTACACCTCTACTTCCAAATTTCCCAAAATATACATAAGGTGTATCCTTCATGCATGAGGGTGTATGTGTGTTTCCAAATACAAATATATGAGCATGTCTCTAACATACATAGGCATGTAACGTGGGGTAGGATACACCATTGTGTGTCTCATAACACACAGACATGTACCTAATCCCAATTTAACACGTTTGTAGGTTTTCCTTCTACACAAGGACTGTTCATCCCCAAATATACATAATTGTATATTCCCTTTACATGAGCGTGTGACATGTTTTTCTAGAATTCTGATTTTGTCTACATTCACATTTTTCGATTACCCAATTCAAAATTCAAGATATCCAAACTACTTTTACAAGATCCCATATTTAACCTCTAAATCCGACCAAATTATGGTCAATTTGTTCATCAACGACCTTCATGGATATGTTTAGTCCTCTGTTGATTCGCATCTTTTTGTTTTTGTTCAAGTAGGTTCATTGGCGACAGATAAAGAGGATAGGTTGAAAAGGTTTTTGGCCAATTTTAGTTGTCAGAGAAGCAAGGGAAGTAACAGAGGGAAATGTAATAGAGGGAAATGTAACTTTTTAAACTTTTCAATAGGATAAATTATTAATTTTTTAGGGTTTAAGATAGAAATTGAGGTAAAATTTTAGTTTTTTTTAATATTAATGATTAAATAACTATTTTATCTTTAAATTAATTGATTTTGTTAACTTTAATGGATAACACGTGAGTAATTAAGTTTTAAAAAATTAATGGGTGAAAGTTGGGTAAAAGTAAATTTTGGGTGGGAATAAATTCTTAGGCCCTATACATAACAAAGGACAATTTTCCACCAAAGTTTTAATTCAATCTCAAAAAAATACTCACAACAGTTCAAATACTCAATACTTATTCATGAGTTAACTTCTACTAAAATTTTATATTAGAGATGAGGGTAAAATCGTTATTTTAACATTAAATGCTAAACTCTAAAAAACTATATTATTTTACATTTATAATTTAAAAAACTAATAATTTCCCCCTTATAATTAAGTTGTAAAAACTTACCATTTTCCCCTAAAGGATTTGAAAATTTTTCTCAACCAACAAATCCAACAAGTTGTTAGTGCCCGAAACACCAAGAGGATGATGTCTGGACAACAAAAGATGCTCTGTCATCCAAATGTTAAAGGACGACGCTTCGTCATCCAAATGAGGCATCTTTTCTAGATCAACAATGCTTCTAGACGACAAAGCATCTTTGATCTAGATGATGTTTTATCGAGTAGCATCGACAATCTTGAAGACAGAGAAGCGTCATCGATTTGAAGATAATGCTTCATGTAGATGACAAATGACGTTTTGTCATCCAAACGCTATCCTCTTGGGGTTCTAGCCATTGACGACTCGCTGGATTTGTTGGTTAAAAAAAATTTCCAAACTTTAGGGGGAAAATTGTATGTTTTTAAAATTTAATTTCATAAAGGAAATTGTTAGTTTTTTAAATTATAGGGATAAAATGATATAGTTTTTTAAGGTTTAATAATAAAATAATTATTTTATCTCTGTCTTTAATAAAAAATTTTAATAAAAGTTAGTTTATAGGTGAGTATTTATATTTTTGAACTATCGTGGGTATCATTTTGAAATTGAGCTAAAACATGGTGTCCTTTGCTATATGTACACATATACTATTTCACTTTGTTGTCATACCAAATGTGTTGTTGCGTCAGATTTTACCTTTGTTTAATAAAAAATTTTAATAAAAGTTAACTTATAAGTGATTATTTATATTTTTGTACTACCGTCGGTATCACTTTGAAATTGAGCTAAAACGTGGTGTCCTTTGATTTGTACACAAATACTATTTCACTTTGTTGTTGTGCCAGACGTGTTGTTGTTGCGCCAGATGTGAGCACGTTTTGAAGAAGACTCAAGCCAGAGATCTCCATTTCTCTCTCCTCGTCTCTGCTGCATTGTCTCCAATCACTCAGTCATGTCTCCGAGCAAGCTCGACTCCACCGTACGTCCCGAATTTCTGCTGATTTTTCTTTTATTTTGTGTATTTTTTCATTTTTGTTTGAATTTTTTTTGGTGGAGTTTAGTTACGTGGGGAACTAATTTTGTGATTTTGATTGATAAAGGTAATCATCAAATTTGTAAATTAATTGGTGGAATTGATTTATATATAAAATTGATTTAAGCTTTTATTTGATAAATTATCCAAGGCTGCGAGTTGTACAGATTTTTTCGTTTCGGATTTTTTGTGTGCATACTTTTCTTTGAATTTCTATTTTTTTGTTTTGTTATAAGTTTATAGAGCAAGCTATTTCAGTAATTTTGGTTTATTATTAAAATTACTGAAAATTACGGAGTTATAAGTGGAATTGTTAAAAATATCGGTATTTTGCATGTAAATATTAAACAAAAAAATATTCTTTTTTTTTTCTAAATTGGAGTGTGTAATTAGTTTTAATTTCTATTTTTTGTGTAGTTATTTGTTTGCAGCGTAAGTAAATTGTAGTAGTGATTTGGCTAATTATTGGATTGAAGGTGGAGGTCTGTTTATAGCTTTATATGTGGAATTGTTCAAAGTATCAGTGGTTCTTATGTGAATATATAAGGAAAGGAATTATAATTGATCATGTAAATGGTGCAAATTCTGTTGAAGTTTGCATCTCACCAATTATGCGTGTCTTCACACAGCATGATCACGGTGATCAGAAGTTCTGTCTGCATGTGACGCTATGGTGAACTGGCAAGGATAGAACTTGAACATCTATCATTTGTGCAAACATTTGAAGAAATTAAATTGGTGGTGATTTTCCTTCAGTATTTGGAGACTCAAAAGGCTTTTTGGCTTCTTTTAATTTGATAGTTTTTTAAATTTGTTTGAGGAGATATGGAAGAAAGTGATTCTGTAAAATAAATTTTTTTCTAATAAATATAGAAGTTATATTATACCCTTCAACAGTGGGTTTCGTTAGTGTATTTGTCTTTCTAACTTTGAGGGTAGCATGAGTAAGGCAATTAGTAAATTTCCTTACTCTTTTTTAACTTAACTTACCCCATTGACCATATCTATATGTTTTAGATAGTGTCAGAAAATTGTTAAACACCAATATTACAGCTGATAAGAAATGACCCTGCAATTGTGTCAGTCTTTAATGCCACTATTTGCCTGGCAAAATTTAGTTGGTAGACTTGTCACATTGATATGAAGACAAACCTATCTTATTTTGTGTTACAATTTAGTTGGCAAAGTGATGGAATTTGAAACATAATGTATTTTCTTACCTTGCAAAGTATTTGATTATTTTGTTCATCCTTAGATGCTTGTTTTTTGCATCAATTATTTTATGTGTCTTGTCTAATAGGCTTCCTTTGGAATTGGGGATGCAAGTGTTTTGTGCTCACAGCCAGAAAATGGTTTTGGCAATTCACATCCTCTCATCCAGTCAGAGAAGGCAGTGCAGGAACTTCTTCAACAGACTCCTATTCAGGGAACCGATGAACATCTTATAGAGTTTTCTGAGGCCCTGAGAAGTATTTTCATTACTTGTTTTTGAACAATTTCTGTCTTAATGGAAGCATATGCATTCCTGTCCTCTCAATTTGAAATTTGATGATTATTTCAATTTTGAACACAAATTTAGCTGTTGCAAAGGCATTAAGACAAGCTGCTGAAGGAAAGGCTGTTGCTCAAGCTGAGGCTTCTGAATGGAAACGTAGATATGAACTTGAGAGGGCACGGAATCTACAGATGGAACGTAAAGGTTCTTAATGATTGAATATTATAGATAAATTATTTATTCTATGACTTTTGAACTTCTGTGCAAATTTTTAAATCTTGATTTATCAGTGCTCATTTCAATTATATGAAGTTAGCTAGACCAATCTGCTTTTGCATTCGAATATTATAATAAGTTATTTTTCAGTGAAACTGTAGTTGCTTATCCCTTTAGAGCTTATTTTGAGTCTCTTTTCCTCCTTTATTTTGGTTTTATAGTTATTACAATGTTACTCTGTGGTACTGATACAATGTTAATATTTTTCTGAACATAGCTGATCTAATATCTTGTAGTTAACTGATTTAAATTTTGTTTATATTAATTATTAATTATTAATTATTGTTTATCTTGATCTTCTCTATCTCACCACCTTATGATATGGAGAGTTCATCTCTGTTGTATACCACAACAATCTTACAACTAGTTTATATAATATGTGACTCTCAAGTTGGTGAAAGAATATGATCACTTGACACTAATTGTGGAATTTTGTTCTAACCTGATTAGACAAACGAATAGAGTAACATTGGTTATCTATACCAGAGAAGATAAGAAAATCCATTTCCATCTGAAAATTTCCAGATTCACAATATAGATTTGAATTACAAGGGGTGACTTTTTGGTCTGGCTGTTGTTTGTCTGAAGTGCATGAGAAAAACCTCTAAGACCAGTCTATTTTTGGTTTTTATATTACTAAGATGATACCTCAGGCTCATAAATGTTCCTTGTTTATATAGTTTGAATATGAGACAATTGTATTGTTTCATTGAATAGTTAATGGCACTTCTATCTCCTTCTTGGTAGACAGACGGAAATTTTATTATTTCTTTATATCAGCAAGCTCTGAGAATGTTGTTTTACTATCAAAGTGGTGAAATACTAGGATTTCTTATGGTTTTGTTTAGTGTGCTAATCTACTTTAGACTCATTATCTTCAGATTATGGCTATTCCCCTATCAGGCAATGTTATCTGTGAAATACTCAAAAGTTGGTGGACTCGGACTTCTTTATATAATGCAGTGGGACTAATAAGATTTATTCTTCCATGTCTTGCCTGCTGGGAAAATTGGAAAGAACAGAATAGGCAACTATCTGAAGGTAGTTGCTTTAATCTTATGTAGCATTATAAGTCAAATTGATGCTTCTTTGGAAGTATTTTCTCAAACGTCTTTGATTGCTACATGCTTTCCAAGTTTGTAAGCATCTAGTTTGTATCAGGTTTAAACAATGTATTAGAGGTTTTGACTTCAGGTTATATGGAAGCGCTCATGCAATTAGCTTTCAAAGGACTTTAAAAGTTTAAGGCTTTCTCTATATACTAAAATGGAGAGAGTAACATATCCCTGTAAGTGGATACTGACAGTTAAAAGAAAGGAGCAAGTGGTTGGCCATTCCAACAATAAGTTTTACCATGTGAGAAGTTCCAGATAATGTACTAGTCCCTGACTAAAATTGGCTCTTCTGTGCCGTGTTTTGAACTAGTCACTGTGCCACTTTTCACTCTTGTTTTGTGTTGCTTCTTTGAGGACTTTTTCATGCCTATTTCAGTTGACTGGCCCTCTTATCATATTTAATATTGATTTCATTCTAATTTTCAATATAAACTTTTTAAAATTTTATATTTCATGCACAATCACACATAAATGTGTGTCTGTATATTTGTTGTTGCACATTCATGAGACAGCTGTAATGGACTGTAAAGTTTGTAGCTGGCTTTAGAAGTACTAACATTGTAGCTCAGTTGACAACTGATTTGTAAGAGTGGTAACGATAAAAAATATTGTTTCACATGCACATTTAATTTCATAATCATATATACTTACAGACACATACAATGCACATTCATGAGTCAGCTTTAATGGGCTGAAGGGATTATTTTAGCAGGCTTTTAAAAGCTTTATTAAGTACTAATATATTGGTTCAGTGAAGAAATGACTTATCAACGGAGGTAATTGTCAGTCAAGAATTTGTTTGTTTATATAATGTAAACTTAACCAGTTAGTTGATATTATGTTGTTTGTAGATTCATATTTCTTCTTCACCTTCTTTTCATTTTTGCAATCAATGTATTTCCTAAAGGGGTATGAACAAGGTGAGGTTTGCAGTTATGGTAAGTTTTTCTGTTGTTGACTGTCAATGATCACTGAGGTTTTTGTACTTCCGGTTTTCATTAGATGCAAGTTGCCATAATCACATCTCTGTATCAAATACAGCCTATTTTGTATATGTTTGGTTTTGGTCCATTGCCTCTCTTACAGAGTGGGTCAGCTCCTCTTATGACTGCAGATGCTGCCCATTTGTGTACATTGATATGCTTTTCATATTATGCTTATATGCATATTTTCTCTCCATCATTTTTAACTCCAACTTCATTTTTTTTTTTTAAATTTTAACTCCTGGATGAACGAAAAACTTTGGTTTATATTACAGAATGCTCTCTTGGAAATAGTAATGGCCATTGTGAAGGAGGGAGGTTTGAAAACTCAACCAATAATCTTGTGAATTGCAATCAATCTGAGGAGCATTCGAGAATAGGTTCTTTGGAGCATGGGATTTGCTCCCATGAGGTTCTTCAGAATGCAGAGTCTGATTTTGATTCTGATGCAATTCATAGTAAGATGATGAGAAAGGTATGCTTACAATAACTTTATCTTTTGTGTTTGTCCACCCAAATATTGGGACGTGGTGGCTTAGTCTCCTGAACTGCATTTTTATAAATGCTTGTGTTTGATCTATGTTGAATTCTACATGTTTGGTCTTTGAGCAAATTGTCTTGGCCATAATTGTTAATGTTCTTATAAGTTCCAGATGATATGTATCTGAGGTTGAGAACAGTAACTACCGAAAGCTTATAGCCATTTTGAAGAATGCATTGTGGGAAAGCCTTTTCTCCTTTTTATTGACTTGTTTAAACATACCAAACAGGAGAGATGTAGCTTTATAATTACATTAAGTTATAGCAGTTGACATGATATCATTCATGTCAGGGAAGAATCATTTATACAAGCTTCCAATATAATCTTTATTGTATTTCTGTTTCCTGGGGTAGGCTTCATTTAAACTTTCATGGAGAAGCAAAGGAGAAAATAGTGATCAGCACAAACAGGACATTGTCTATTTTGAAAGAGGAAATATAACAACAGCAGAGCGCAGCAGTAAACAGGTACTGCTTCTGTAAAGATGGAAATAACAATCAGTAAAAACCTTTTGTTTTCTATTCTGATGCTGTGTCTGCCTATAAGTTTTGTGATATTTGTAAATTCTTTCCTTGTTATTCAGCTTATCTAGCTGTATAAGTCAATGTAGTCATGATCATCTAATTCATATACTGTTTGTTTCAGATAACTCTGAAGTGGGAATCACAACCACAGACTCTGTTTATTTTGACCAAACCAAATTCAACTTCTGTTCGAATATTATGTGCAGAAATGATCAGGTGTGGGTCTTATAATAATAGTTTTTCTTAGCGCAGGTTCCCACCGACCCCAAATATGCTTATTCAAACTGTGTTTGTAGAAATTACCTTAGTCAAGAAGATAACTTTGGAAATTCATGTTCTTTTGTGTGTTAATTTCTCATTGTATTTAGTTTATGCTCTTTAATGATAGAGAGAAGAATTGATTTTTGTGGCTAGTGTTAGTGGCAATAACTGCATGACATGGAGTGGTATTTGTGTTTTATGATAGCTGTATCAGTTTATATGCTTGCCTCATTTGAATTTTCTGTTGACAGATGGTTAAGAGAGCAGCGAAAGGTGAACATTTATGTGGAGCCACGAGTGAAAGCTGAGCTTCTAGTCGAATCAGCTGACTTAAACTATGTACAAACTTGGAAAGATGGTAAGCAGTGGAATGTTTATGTTTATCATAATTTTAACAAGATATATATTTAACACAACTTATAAGCCTTTATTTCAAGTATATTCATGTCTCAAACAGAAACATAATTTGAAGACAATCCATTGTAAGGCATAATTTGATTCATAAATAGGGGTGCGAACGAACTAAGCCGAGTACTGACAGGCTTGTGTTCCACTCATTGGAATTTGGTTAGAGCTCGAGCTTAGTGAGCTCCTGTTTTGCCTACTTGAGCTCGAGATATTATTGTATAACTCGAGGTCGAGCCCCCAATCAAATAGGAATGAATAGCAGTTTACATAATGAAGTAGGAATGGAAAATTGTTTTCATAATGAAATAGGAACGGAAAGTAGGACAAATTTACATTAGGATAAAATCAAAGAATTGAAAGCAGTAACGAAATAGGAATGTACAGCAGGACAAATTTATATTAGGATAAAATCAACTAGGATGAAATAGTAACGAAATAGCAGTTTACATAATGAACAAATTCTAGTTGTCCCTAAAAGAAACCAGCATGTTCTTTAGAAATTGTTCTCTTTACTTGTAAAATTTCAACAGTTGGGTATTTTTAATTTTTGCTTTTTAGTGTTTTCACTAGTGTCTTGCAAACTTTGTGACAATAACAGCTTCATGATGCTTCGCTCTCTTCGTACCTGAAGAACACTAATGATAGTTTTGTACACAAACTTGCAGCATTGAGGCCTATAAATGGGTGGGCAAGACTATATTCTTTGCTCTAAAAGAAAGGGAAAATAAGATGAAGAGGTTGTAGTATTTAGTGCTGAGAAATACTTAACAGAGAAATGGATGACAATGAGATATCACAGACAGAGTTCTCATACCCTTATAGATGGTAAGAGTCAGGACAATTGAGCAGGTGTCGTGAAAACAACCAATCGATGCTCAATTGACTTTTCAAAATCACTTATTGATGTTGGCAACAAACAATATCTAGAGATTTGAAGAAACTTTTGTGGTTAGGGTTTCCAGTTCGAAGAAAATCTGAATGAAAAATAAGAAAAGCTGAATGGGAAATGTGATGGGAAATCTCGAACCCTAATGTATTTATATATGTGGAGCCTTTCAAGCAAACAAGCTTTCATTAGCTCATAAGCTCATCAAAGCTCATGAGCTTGATCAAGCACATAAGTCAAGGCTCGAGATTGACTGGAGAACTTTCTCTAGCTGCTCGAGCTCTAGCTTAACTTGTCCAATGACAAATCGAGTTTGGCTTGAGCCGAGCCGAGTTGAGCCGTGAGCGGCTCGGCTTGTTTTCACCTCTATTCATAAATTTAAAGTGACTTGCGTATTCACTTCCTTGCAAGCTCTTTTTTAAATAAAAGAAGTTGTTCCATGTAAATTGGTTATATTTATGCTTATGTCAATGATCTGTCTCATGCTGCTTCTTAAATTTATGTATCTACTCCAATGATGCAATTATTCCATGTCAAGCTCTTACTTAAACTGAGGAAATATTTCCTCATAAATTAGTGAAGTACTGGTTAGTGTCATGACTCATGTTGTCTACTGGTCAAAGGTCAGCATGATGTGACAGTCCTCTTGATTAAAATACAATTTAGAAGTTCTAACAAACACTGTATTGTTATGATGTGATAGTGTTTTGCAATTTCAAATGTGTCATACATCCCGTCATTTTTTTCTCTTGGCCATTTTTTTCTCTTGGCTGAAGAGATACCATATTTCTCATGATCAAAGATATATATATATTTGACCATTAATTATGTTCTGTGTTTCTGATCATTAGCTGTAATTTCATAAGTCAGACTCCAATGCAATGCAAACTTCTTATATACTTTTCGTAATTATATTTCTGATTTGTCATTGACGAGTTGATTACGTTGCTTTCCAGACAAAGAAATTTTGCTCCTGCACACAAAAGTTGACCTTGTCATAACTCTTGGTGGGGACGGAACTGTGCTTTGGGTATGTGCAGTTAATCTTACTGAAGCTGCATTTGTAATGGCTTGAGATAATGAGACTTATTTATCACATCTGAGTTGATTAGATTTACCTTTTATCACAAGATATCTTTCTAGCTTCAGTCTGTTTCTGCTATATTTTCCTTAGCTATATATATTTACTCTTAGATTTAATCTCTTTATGTCCTCTTTGGTGACTGATGTATAGTCGTAAACTCTGAGCATTAATCACCTATTCCTTTCAAGAATTTTAACTCATTTTTATTCATTTTTTTGAAATAAAACATGTTCTATTTCTTTTGATGAAAATGGATAAATGTTTGCTATTTTATTTTGAAGGTCGGTTCTTTTGCATTGATTCCTAAAAAGAAACTATCTTCTACTTCTTTTGCAGGCAGCATCAATGTTCAAAGGGCCAGTTCCTCCTATTGTGCCATTTTCTTTAGGGTCCTTGGGCTTCATGACTCCTTTCCGTATCTTCTTTCCTTCTTGAAGGAACTTATTTTCTTTGAATCAATAAACTCAATGATTGAATTTACTTATTGGAGATTTTTTTTAAAGACTAGAACTTGATAGTTTCTTTAACAGTTTTTAGACAGCGAGCATTACAGAGATTGCCTTGATTCAGTCCTAACGGGTCCAATCAGCATAACATTACGTCATCGACTGCAGTGCCATGTTATTAGAGATGCTGCTAAAAACGAGCATGAAATCAATGAGCCTATACTTGTTTTGAACGAGGTTACTATCGACCGTGGAATATCTTCATTCCTCACAAATTTGGAGTGTTACTGTGACAACTCCTTTGTCACGTGTGTTCAAGGAGATGGTCTGATTTTATCAACAACATCTGGTAGCACTGCGTATTCATTGGCAGCTGGAGGATCAATGGTCCATCCACAGGTATGTTTCTGCAAATGATAACAATCAAACATTGAAAATTCTGAGGCATTTGTGTAAATGCAGGTTCCTGGCATCCTCTTTACACCAATTTGTCCCCATTCTTTATCCTTCCGGCCTCTTATTCTACCAGAGCACGTAACAGTTAGAGTACAAGTACCTTTCAATAGCAGAAGCCCAGCATGGGTATCATTTGACGGCAAGGACAGGAAACAGTTAGCAGCTGGAGACACGCTCGTCTGCAGCATGGCACCTTGGCCTGTTCCAACTGCCTGTCAAGTTGATTCCACTGAAGACTTCCTCCAAAGCATCCATGATGGACTCCATTGGAATCTGAGAAAGACTCAGGCGTTCGATGGCCCTCAAGACTTATAACTTTTATGGCGATTCTTAGTTTTCCGAATTAGATAAAGCAATTCTAGTAGAATCTAACTCATTATATATCTCCAGAGTTGTTTATTGTGGTTTATGTTCCTCACTAATTTCTCCGCAGGTGTGGAGTAGCTCCCGTAGTGAGAGTTACACATACAATTTAAGCTGATGATCACGAAATTCGTATACGCGATTAGTCTTTACTTAATGCATCAAGAGATGTGTTTAGCTTGTTCTCTTATTGTCAATGTTAGAATATGCCTAAAAACTAATCGCTTTGTTAGTTTCAAGGGTTATATATTTCGCACATATATTATTAATTAAAAAAAAAGAGTTTTTTCATACTTTACAAATTTTCTGTCTCACTTTTATCTTTATGTTGTAGTTGTATATTACATTTATATTAGCTATACGCATATGACATGTGAAAAGTCCCGATGAGTTTTAATAAACGTCATCAAATTGTTTCTTACATAAGCAATCTGTTTAGGCAATAGTATTGTATAGTGAGTGTGTGGTATATCATCATAGTATATCAATTGAGGATATTAGACATAGTAGGTATATATATAGGTAAACAATAAAACTGTTTGATGGTTAAAGAAGTGATCAACGGTTATTATATTGTATTGTTTATCAAACGTGACTGTTGAACGATGATCACATGAGCATTAATATGAAGTTAATGATACATTGAAATCATACTAGTGTATAGATCCTTTGACGTGAGATATCACAGTTGTGTTTCGTTCTAGAACATATGGTTCATATGGTGTATACCATGAGGCTAATCATGTCTCGCTCAGAAGCAGCTTTGATCATATGTTGCTTGAACAACAGGACAAATGATGATCATATAGAGATCCGTCAGCTCGACTGCTCCCGAGTTTTCATACAAATATCGAGAAACATGAAAATCCAAGACGTTGACCAATGTAGATAAAAGTCCACATGAAAAGAGTTTCGATGTGACATGTTTTGAGGTATGACTTGATATTCGAAAATATTAAATATTGGATTTCGACATTTCATGAATCTAAGTTTAATCGAGATGTAACGACGGAAAAATTGAAGTATATGGTAAGTGTGAGTAAGAAAGAGTCATTTAACATTATGTAAAACTTGTACTTCATTGTAATATAGGGTTATAGGACATTGTTAAATGATACCACATGATCAGTGGGAGCTTCGTTTTGTAGCAGAAAATGAAGTATATCGATTAACGACAGTTTTGGGTTATACAGTGATATAATGAAATATAGTGTCTGATATGGGGTCCACGACTACGTCATTATGAACCTTGAAGGTCACACCCATATTTCAAGGAAGAAAATAGTGTTATGAAAATGAAAATATTTATCCACGGTCGGCTAGCACTTTTCAAAGATAAAAATGGTACTTTTCAGATAAGATCCAAAAAAGGGATAAAATTATTATTTTATATTTTTGAAATTGCTTAGAAAGTAGAACATATAATTTTGGGCACAAATTAATCAACATGTGTTAAAATATTAGTTACTCTTAATTATAAACCAATAGAAATTTGACACATGCTTAACTTGATAAATATTAAGTTTACGCTTAATAAATGAGAGAGAAATATAGAAAAATGAAAGATTTTTCTTCTTCTTCTTCCTTTTGCTGAGAAAAACCTTCATTTGTCTTCTTTGAAGGATGCAAGTCAAGAGATCACTTATTTTAATGATTCAAGATTCCTAACTTCAAATTAAATTACAAGGTACAAGACAGTTTTTATGTTTTTATGTTTTATTTTTCAAAACCATATATAGTTTTTATATTACCATTGTTGTATACGACATGTGCATAATCTAAAAATTTTAATTTCCTTGTCAAAATCCTTCAATCAAACCTACCATACTTGTCAGAGGCTTATACAAAAATACCGATTGTCATATTAATGTACACGTAAGTTTCCCTTTACCAAAATCTCCATATCTCAACACGGTTTCTCTTCTGTGTCATCTCCACCACCACCACCACCACCACCAGCAGCTCTAGATATAGAGTTATTTAAAAATATTCAACTTCAAACGTAAAAAAGAGCCATTGTGAGATTGTTAATTCATGATTTTTCTCTTCCCGCAAAGTTCGGTAGAGTTTCAGTTTCGAAGTCTGATGTTTACCAAGCATCAGTTCCGTGTGGTATCAGTTTCCCAAGTCTGGTCTTTGTTTCTTTTATTTGCTAGGCATGTCTGGCCGGACTTTAAAGCATCTAACACGGCTTGCAAAGCCTATTGGCTTGATATGATTCGCAATTTTGTGAACCATGTCAAAATTAGGGAGATTGGTTTCTTCCCATTGACATATCTATTTCTATGTGTCGAACCCATTTGTCTTATTTAACAAAGTAACCTAAATCCTAGCATTAGCTGTACTTTTCCTTTTTTTTTTTCACTAAAATATTAATGTTTATTAATTTTTTAATATTATATTTTTTTCCCTTACTCTCACTGAAACAAAATCTTGGCTTCACCTTCATCTCTGATTATATACCTCTACAAGTTTTATTTTTTGTTTTGATTTGCAACAATACATGCATGCATGGTAGCATGAAAAAACGCTTAATCAAAAGCACTTTTCCCCGAAAAGTGCTTACCATTTTGTATAAAAATCACTTGAAAAAAGAAAAATGAAATCATGCTTTATCACATGATTACTGTTTAAACCCCAATTCATAATTTTCTTTTTAGCAAACTTTGCTATAAGGTATAGAGCTAAGATCATGTACTGGGGCACTGAAAATTTTAAAAATATAATAATTTTTTATTTTTTATTAAAAATTATATCTACTAAATATTTTTCTTTTACTTATAACGTATAGTATCTTAAACACCATATTTATTAGTTTATTAAGTTAATTTAATTACAAATTTAATTAACTTAATATTTTGCCACTGCTAACTGAAATTTCTTTAGTATGTCTTTGATCACGTGCATTAACAAACTTAATTTTGCAACTCTATCAGAAAATTTAATGTATAAATTGCAACTTAATGTGGATAGATTAATTAATTGTTTCATTTATAATATTCTTTTCTCTTCATCCTTTTCAGTTTCTTACTGTCCTAAATGTCTTCAAAAAATGGCATCAAACTCATCAAAACGCAACAAAATTTGCAGCATTTAGCTCAAGGAAAATTGTGGAAATTTGTAGCCATTTCAGGGTTCCTTCTCTTCTTGTTCTACATTTTGTTTTTGAACCATTTTTTTAAACATTCTTCACATCATTTAGCTCTCTCTAAACTCATATGGCCAGCTAATTCATCTCCCTCTCCTCCCACCAATATTAGCCACATTGTTTTTGGCATTGCGGGCTCCTTAAAGGGATGGCAAGTTAGAAAACCATACATTGAATCATGGTGGCAAAAAAATGCGACAAGGGGGTACCTGTTTTTAGATATTCCTCCTACTAAGGAGTTTTTGCCATGGCCATTGTCATCGCCACCCTTCAGGGTCAGTGAAGACATCTCTCATTATGCGAAAAATATGAAGTTTCAGATTCGAGTATTTCATATGATTCTAGAAGTGTTCAGAGAGGAAAATAAAGATGTGAGATGGTACGTGATGACAGACGATGACACTGTTCTGTTTGTTGATAATTTGGTTAATATGCTAGCAAAGTATGACCACGCTCAAAACCTTTACATTGGGACAAATTCTGAGTGCATTACATCAAATTATGTTGCTTCTTTTGGCATGGCTTTTGGTGGAGCTGGAATTGCCTTGAGCTATCCTCTAGTTAAACAACTAGTAGGAAAGCTAGATGAATGTCTGGAGAGATACCAGAATTTGTTTGCCAGCGACTTCATGTTATACTCCTGTTTGACAGATTTCGGAGTTGCCCTCACTCCCCAGAAGGGTTTTCATCAGGTAAATCGTGCACATTTATATTTTGAATAAAATTAAACGTACAAACAAATTGTATAAATTTATTTTTGCAAAAGTGATACAACAGTTTGTGATTAGATAATGTGATTATTTACATTTCTTCTCACTTTGAAATAACTCAATCAAATATTATCATTTCAGTTTGTATAGATTAGTTTTTACACATAGTCTTGCTCTTATATTTTTATTCTCTCATAATTGCATAAGCTCTCATTAACTCATTGCAAAATAATGTAATGTTGTTGGATCACTTATTTTAGCTAAGTTTTTGCAGATTGATCTACACGATGACATATCAGGTTTTCTATCAGCTCATCCTCAGTCTCCGGTGCTATCCCTCCACCACATTGATGCCATAAACCCGATCTTTCCCTTTCTCGATCGTTCAGAATCCATAAACCATCTGATGAAGGCTGCAAAAGTTGACAGTTCACGTCTCTTGCAGCAAACGATATGCTACCACAGGCATAACAACTGGTCTTTCTCCATCTCCTGGGGCTACTCGGTGCATATATATGAAACGATATACCCTCGAAATGTTCTGGTGAAACCCCTTCAGACATTTCTGTCATGGCAAGAGAACGATAGGCCGCCACTTTTCATGTTTGACACCCGGGATGTCCAGAATAATTCATGTGAAACACCCCATGTTTTCTTCTTCCATTCCTTGAATAATTCTGCAGGAAACCAAGTTGTTACAACCTATATCCGAGCACCACCCAGAAACCTGCCACCTTGTATGATCCTTGACAATCATTCTGCAGATTCCATTTACAAAATTCAAGTTTTTTCTCCTGCAACAAGAAGCAAAGAGGTGAGTTATCCTTATCAATGCTTTTACTATATATCACATTTCTCAGGTTTTTTCAGAAATGCTCTTTTTGTTTCTTCCAGGAGGGAAAAATCGAATGTTGTGACGTTGAGGAGATGAATGAGATGGATGTAGCTGAAATCAAGTTAAGGGCATGCCGGGAAGATGAAAGTATTTAATATTTTCCTAAATTCGATTCAAAATTTCTATGTTCAGCAAGAACTCTTCATGTTCCAGAGTTCTTGGCGAATTTTCCAGCTGATTTATGCAAGAAATCAGTGTGCAAGAACGTTGATTATCTTCTGTATCGTAATTTATAGTTATCTTCAATTTTCATTTACCGCCCAGCAATCATCTGAGCCGAAAAGATCAAGAATCAGATATCAAATGGACCAAGCAAAAGCAGATTAAATCGAGGCACAACTTTGAAACAAATTGCCAAAAAATAGAAATTTATGGAATTATTTTGTTATACAACCCAGCTTTACCAAGACTAATTCCGAATTTTCAACATGTATACTCAAGATACCTTATTATATGGTTCTAAATTCCCATGAATCCAATTGACATCTTATACCTACATTTCTGAAACCAACAACTTTGAGACTTCAAAGCTCATCATTGACAGCTGACAACGCCTTTTCCTCATCGTGAGCCTTTTGAATTCCGATCAAACGAGCATAATCCACCCACCTGTCAATGCAAATTGAACGTTGTAAGTGGTGACATGTCGAATTATCCTGACCACACCTTTTTGGGAGGATAGAAACAGGATCTTACAATAATGAACCCAAGTATGTGTTGCCAGTTCGGACAGCGAAACAAACTGCACTGAGTATGAGCTTGTGCTTGTGCAGTAAGGGCTCCAAAATCCGCTGTTCAATAACACCTGCCAACACTTGGTACCTGTCGAATACAACTACAGCTTAAGTAAAATTTTTCTCAGCAAAAAGCCTTCATCCATTTCCTCATCATTTCTATTTGTTTGGGTTACACTTTAAGGCATAATTTACCCCAGCATCCCAGAAATTTATCATCAACAACACCACATTTTTTTTCAAGAAATTTACAGGTCTATCAAATTTCAGCTAGCACAAGTGATAAAGTGATTTTAGATGGTCTTAGCATGAAATTTTGAGAAAATATGACCTAGTAAATTAGAAATAAATGCTTTGATGAGAAAAGATGACTTCCGATCATCAAGCTGATTACTGAGGCATATATGAGCCTTCAACAGCCAAACTCAAGTTAATGACCTCTTGCAACATGACAATACTGAATAATAACTCGGTTGCAAGCTAACTGCCAAATATCATCAAGGTTTGCAAGATTAGGAAGAAATCAAAAAATGGAATTGCCAAAAATTGTTTGAGACTTCATATCATTTTGTAAAGATATTTAACATAGCAAAGTGGCATATATAATATGTATTACCAATACCATATAAAAAACAAATCGTAAAGGCAGCTCCAGAAATAATAGCCAAACCAGGATCTGAACAAAGTGATATTTATCTGAACCCACATACCTGAGGTTGCTAGAAACTGCCATATAAACACCATAGGCAGCACTGGTGGAAAATATGGGCACATTTTCAACTTCAGCAGCAGCATTATTATTGACAGTCTTCCGTGCATTAATAAAAGCATTTGTCACAGCTGTACCAACCTAGGAAAACAAAATTGAATTAAAATGCTTGTGTATTCAGATTTCAGATGTTGAATAGAATAATCAAATCTGAAAGACAGTAATATTAACAGAAAATTTATAAACACCTCAAGTACTTCATGTTGCTCAGAAATTTAAAACTTCTTCAGAAATGAGAGAAACACAAGCACAATTTACAAAGAAATGATTGAAGGCAAAAAGCAAAACCTAGCCCGAAGACAGCTTCTATAGTGCATCAGGAGAGTTTAACTTGTGGCCAAGTCACCATTATACTTTTTTTTTAATCCAACTATCACCAACCATCCTTATATGTTCACAGAGTCCTATATTGATGATTATAGCCAAACTCTGCAACATGAAAAGTTCAGAAACCTGTGGGATATAATATCACAAGGTAGCGAAGGAGTATGGAACCTTCATCTCTCCATTGAAACCAAAGGCCTTAACACACAACCCAACCCTTGCGTTTTAGTAATTAATTTACTACTGGAAAGACACAACTTAAAAACAAAACACTGATACCATTTACCTATTTCTTTCAATCTTTATATTCCAATTATGGGGTACAGCAAAATTTATTTTTCATCGATGCATAAGGTGCTCTACTTTATACAAACATGAAGCTTTAAAGCAACCACATTCATATAATTAAAACCTCAAATTCAATCTATTATAAATTTTATGAACATATTATTTAAATTGGTTTCTCTTAAGCATGGCTGCATGTCGTGGGTGTAAAAGGTCAGTATTATTACTTGATAAGCTCTGAACCAAAGTAATACAACAAATGACCCATGCATCAAATTGCTTTAAATGAGTCATGATTTATAGTTTATTTTTTTACAAACATGTCATGTTCCTGTATATATCCTCATTGATAATGAAAATCTTACTAAGGTCACAAAGAGAATGATAAAAAATAAAAAGAACAGAGAAGCCTGTGGCAAAATCAAGGAACTTCCTATAAGAGAAAAAGTAATATACCAGTGATGAAGTGGTACCAACTGCAAACAGCTTTGCCCCATTTCGCTGCAGAATATACACAAACAACACAAAATGAAAAGGTTTTACTCTGCACAAGAAAACTGCAATTCAAATTAAATAAATGCAACACATAAGAATATCTCCTTACCGCTATGGCACCTAATCTATGCAAAAATGAATATGAAGTTCCAGCAAGAGCAACCTGCATAGAAAATTTACTGATCAGATGACTTGTGTAGTTCAAATTTTACTAGAAACAAACTTTCCAGCATTTGGTCAGTATGGAACCTGAAATGCATTATCTGGACAGTTGTGGAAGAACTTGGCGATAGGTCCAGCACTTGCTGCCACAGATGATCGAAGAGAGACAGTGGGAGCAGGAAGATAAACGAGCATGAAATCTGCAATTATGGCCATGACCTAAGAGAAAAATAAATTGAAAACTTAAATGATAAAGCTTATGGAAAAAAAAGCAGGGCACAGACATCCCACATATTATTGACTTCAAAAATTGGCTTTGAAACAACAATTGTATTTTGGCCATTGTAGCAGTGACTTACATAAGATAATACTTTTCTCAACTAAGAAACCTAAGTCAATCCCCAAAAGTAAAATAATGTTATCAAGGCAAAGATCTTATGAACAACACATGAATAACTATCTTCTCAATTTTATATCCCAAAAATCAATTAATATTTCAATTTAGGGTGCAGAAATGGACAAATCAAAAGAATAATGAATCAATTCAATTTATGACTGCAACATATCAGAAAAATTGCCTTAGGTGAACATTGATATTGAGCACCCGCTATAAGAGCAATCCATTCACATAATAATAGGCAATACTTAAAAAAAGAAAAAAAAAAACATAAATCATATCACCCTTTCAGCTAAGGAATAACAAACTTGCAGCTAAAGCAAAAATAATCTGGTTATGAAAGAAAAGAACCATACCACATCTGCAAAAACTATTTCCAGCTCGTTGAAAAAATTTTCTCTGCGCCTGTTATATTCTGCTGCAGTCTGGAAAATCAAAGAAAAAGATTAATATTTGCAAGATTTGGATTCTAGGTCAGAAAGCACGAATTGTGAAGCATCCAGCAAAGCAAAGCTTTTCTCATCAATTCCATGATTTACTGTCTTATTATGGCTTATATAAACATGGCCAACAAATCAATTGAGACTATACAAAAACATAGCATCTAACAATAACATGTTGACACCGAATACCAGCAATAACACTGCTCCAAAATACTTGCCTGTCAGCCCACCTTGGTTTAGGTCAACATTTCAATCTGATCACTCATCAAAGTCAATACAAATTTTGTTTGATGTTCCTTGACTGACCATCATTGAATAAACAAAACCGGCCTCAGGGAAGTCTTAATAAAAGATGTAATTCTACGTAATCTTTTACAACTCACTGTACAGAGGAAGCTTTAGACGCAATCCTGGCATAATCCATTCCTCTACCAGTGAACAGCCATTTTAACTACTGCCATTATTCTGAACTCTAACTCCAAAACTTCAAGGCTTTAAAATAATCCCCACTGTTAACATAAAAGAAATCATCAACAGGTGATTTAGCAACTATCATATCGCTTCCTTTACATGTCGTATCTTCATTCATAAACAACGCACCATTAAGGTCTCAACTAGGCCGGCACAGAATCCTACAATCTTTGCAAAGCCAGAAACTTGATCTGCCTCAATCGAACCACACACCCTGAGGGAGCAAATCCATGAACACTAATCAACCAATCTCTCGAAATTAACAATTTGGTTCAGTTGCAGCACTTAAGCAGCATATTAGAATTGAAATTGATTCTAATTATTTTCTTTCTTTCCAATATCCTCTGTTTATAATACCCATGACAAATTTCATTCCTTCATCAATACAAGTTCATAAAAAACCAAGACTTTAACAACCATTTCATTCAAAAACACAAACAAACAAACATGCATCGTCTGAAAACCACAATCACCCAACCAATAAAGTTGAAAAAAAGAAAACAAACCTTGGTGAAGATCCCAACACCACACTCAATAAAAACTTTAGCCAGGAAAAGATCATCAGCCAATAACCTCTCTTTAAACCCACCAAAGTGCATCAACCAACGAAACAACCCAGACTTTTCAAGTTCAAAATACCTCGTTAAGACCGCCCCGGGGATTCTCCCATCTCCGATCGCCGCTGCCAAGTCCTTCGGCAGGCTCTCCAACGACCTCTCAGCCTCCGCCAACACCATCATCGCCTCCTCCACGTTCTTGCCTCCCGCATCCTCTCCTCCACCCTCCCCATTGCCACCATTGCCACCATTGTTATTATTATTGTTGTTGTCGTTGTTGTTGTTAATGCTGTTGTTACCGTCGCCTCCAGAGGAGAAGACAAGAAAAGGGGAGGTAGTTTTGGTCGAGGCGGTGATGCCGGCGTGGGGGAGGGGGAGGTGGAGGTGGAGGTGGTGGGGGAGAAGGAGGGGAGATGGACGGCGGAGGATGAGTTTTGGGGTGAAGTTATTGATGTTGTTGTAGTTGTTGGGAAGGGAAACAGTCGAAGCAAAGAAGCAGGCGGCAATGGACATTATTGTTGTTGTAAATTGTAATGGCAGCCGAGGTGACGGTGGCTGTTGTGAGAGACGAGAGGGGTTAATGAAGAAGTTGACGTTGAAGTTAGGTTTAGCTGGCGTTGTTGGGAACTCCGCCCGACTGAGAAGAAGAGAGTTTTTCCTTTGGTCTTCACCCACTCCATGTAATCTTATGAATGGAATGACTCACCCTTTTGCTTCATTTTGAAATTTTATGAAGTTACTATTATACCCCTTAAACAACAAGTTGACCAGAGTAATCTATAGTAAAATTGGGGATATTAATTAAAATCGACAAAATTTTTTTCGCGTAAACCTTTTTAGGCAAACGTACATTGGTTTTAACTTTATAAACAAATTTATTTATAATTCTAAAAATACCCTTCTGACTTATTACATCACTTTCAACAATTCTATGTATGGGATGTGAAGGGTCGTACAGGGTCCGTAGGTGCGTATAGGATGCATGAGTGCATTGGTGAGTGCAAGGTGCGTGCGGGTGCGTTTGGGTGCGTACATAATACGTGGATTCGTACAGAATGCTGGGTGCATGCAAAGTGTGTACAAGGTACGTGGATGCGTAAAAAATATAAATATGCACACACCCTTTTATATATATATATATATATAAAATAATAATTTTTATATATTTAATTATTTATAAATAAATATATAAAAATTATTATTATTTATATATATTATATTAAATATTATAATATTATTAATTTAATAAAATATATATAAATAATAATAATTTATATATATATATATATATATTATATTATTATATATATATATTATATTTTATATATATTAAATATTATAATATAATATAATATTTAAAAAATATAATAAATATATATAATAATATAATATATGTTTAAAAATTATTATTATTTATATATATTATATTAAATATTATAATATTTAATATATATATTTATTATATTTTTTAAATATTATATTATATTATTATATATATATATTAATTCATGTTATATTTGATAAAGTAATTATCAGATCAATTATTGAAAAAATAAATAAATAAATAAAATTAACGTACGATTCAAACCAAATCATGTTCGAGTTTGTTGAGCACATTTTAAAGTTTTGAGCTTAAATTGAGTTTTGGTACAATAATTGAGTAAAAAATAATTAAAACAATATTATTTTAATGTGTATTAATTAAAACGATATTATTTTAGTTAATTTATATTAAAATTTTCTAAACTTTTAAGTTTGATGACTTAAATATTGAAATTTTCTAAACTCGAGTTCAAACTCGAAAATATTTAATTTTTAGACTTAAACTTGAGTTTAAACTCATTTGAATCGAATTTGTTTTAAACTCATTCAAACTGAATTTATTTTAAACTCATTCAAATCAAATTTATTTTAAATTTATTCAAACCAAATTTATTTTTAAATTCTAACAAACTTAACTCAGTTTTAATCTAACTGGAATATGATAACTCAAAATGAGTCATATGAGTTAATTCATATGTAAGCCAATCTTGATTATGGTGAAAAAATACTCGAATAAATTGAATAATACTATTATCCCATCTTGATTAAAGGCGAATCTAACAGTAAAAAATACTCAAAGACATCGAAATAAGCTTGATTGAAACACCAATTATATTATAACTGTCGATAAAACCACTGAAATAACTTTAAAAATTTACTTATATTATAACAAAAGTTCTTAAATAAATTTGAAATCAATTAAAAAATCGAATGCAATATTAGAAAAATATCATTACACATATTACTACATTATAAACAAAAAAAAATTATTGTCAATATATCTTGACAATAATATTGAGACTATAAATTTTACCAGAATATTAAATTTCATGTTAATATTTATGAATTTCATATATTCTTTTTAAATTAAAAAAATATTTCCTTTGTTATTTTCATATTGACAGCAAGTGTGTTACACACTCTGAAACATGCGTAAGAAATAGAAAAAATCTTTGTAGGGTACTAGTGTGGTCCAGTCTAGTTGTCGGTGAGAGAACACAATAATTGATAGGATAAATGTAATTTTAGTATAAAATACCATTATCATATTATTATAATTTAGGTAATATTGTAAATACAATTGTATATTTCTACCTTTAAATAAACTTTGTATTTCTCCTCATACATCAATGAGAATAGTCATTCTAAAATTTTATATGGTATCAAAACTTCTATAAGTCCTTTTGTCTCCTTCTTGTTTTACAGTTATAAGTTTTTCTCTTATTTCTTCCTTCTTCTTTCTCTCACCATAACTTTCCACGGTTCACCACTCAAAGAATCCAACCCCAAGGATCAAACAATCTATTCGTTTATCTGTTTCTTCACCTATGTCCTCCTCAAATCGATTTCATCCTTCCTTTGGTGTCAGTAACATTCACAGTCATGTGAGCAAATTTCTTACCTTCTTTAACTATCTTCTTTAGAAATCTCTCTTTTACCCTTTTTTCCAAGAATATGATGTCTTAGATCATATCGATGGCACCGGTGTTTGTCCGCTTGATCAAATTACTAGATTTCATAATATTTCAATTCCTAATCATGTTGCCCAACTATGACACTAGATTGATTCTCTTGTTTTATCATGGATGCAATCCACAGTATCTACTGATATCCTTTACACTTTTCTTAAACCAAATGTTTCTCTAACTGCTAAACAAGCTCGGCTTGCCATTGAACAATTGTTCAAAGATCAAGCTTATTCCCAATCGTTACAACTCAAATTTGAATTTTGCAGTACTCTGAAGGGTGACCTGTCCATTGATACTTACCTTCAAAAGTTGAAAAATCTTTTTGATTCCTTTTGTTCTGTTGTTCATCAACTTACAAAAGATGACCTTATTTTTCAGATTCTTGAAAGATTACCTAATGAATATGAAAGTTTGATAATTATTATCAGTTAACAAAAACCTTTACCCATCTTTTGTTAAAGTTTGAAATGATTTATATCTTCAAGAATGGTGTGTGTCTCGCCATAAAAAGTCCTCCACAAATACTACCCAACAAGCCATTGTCGCAAATCAATTTTCTTCTAGTTGGGGCAAGTCATATTCCAATAATTGTTCTTCCACTTGGTCTTTTTATGGTTTTAATCAATCCCAATGTGGTCATTTTTCTTTTAGTCCACGCTTCTCCAGTCAACGTAATTTCTATTCTTCTAATTCTTATAACAATGATTCTGGGGTATTTGGTAATCGTCCACAGTTTACTAATAAAAACTTCAGTTACTCTATCTAATGTCAATCACACTGTAAAGGATTGTCCTCAAATTTCTCATCCATCTTTTAGTTCTCAATCTCTAGATAATTTTTCCAAATCTTTTGCTACCCTACATTTACAAGAACCTCCTCTCACCTCTTGAATGCCAAATATTGGTGCTTCATCTCATAGGACTCTTTTTATAGGTACTTTAATTTTTGTTGTTCCTTATTCTAGACTTGAAAAGATAGTTTTTGGTGATGGTTCTGTTTATTATATTTCTCACATTGGTTATTCAACCATTCACACCCCATCTAAATCATTTTTTCATGAATAATGTTATTTTGTTCTTAACTTGACTCATAATATTCTTTCTATTAAGAAATTTACCCATAATAATTCTTGTAGTATTAATTTTGATAAGTTTGGTTTTTGTGTTAAGGATCTTTGGAGTCATCATCCTCTTCACAGTTGCAATTACCCTGGTGATCTCTATTTGTTCTCATCTTTCTCGGATGGTCAAGCTTCAATTTCAATGCAATTCAGTTACTTGGCATACAAAAATTTGTCTAACATCTAACATTAATGTTTAGGCCATCCGAGACATTCTGTTTTGTCTTAAGTTTTTCGTTTTAATAATGTTTCCTCTCCTCTAGATAGGAATTTAATTTTGCCTTGTAATGCTTGTGAACTTGGCCAAAATGTTCATTCTCCTTATTTAAATTCTCGTATACACTCACAAACTCCTTTTGATTTAATATATTCTAATGTTTGGTCTTTTCATGTGTCTTCATTTTCTGGTTTTAAATATTATGTAGTTTTTATGGATGAATATTCTTGCTTTGTATAGGTTTTTCCTTTGAGAAAGAAGGGTGAGGGGTTTATGAGTGATTTGTTATCTTTCATAAATTTGTACAAACTCAATTCTCCAAATCTATCAAAGTCTTTTAAACAAATGGTGGTGAAGAATTTAATAATAATAACATGAAGCAATTTGTAGATATTGTTGGCTTACATTTTCAATTTTCGTGTCCCAATACTCCACAATAGAATAGGGCAACTAAGAGATTTCATTGCATAATTATTAACATGGTACAAACACTTTTGTTTCAAGCTCAATTACCACCAAAGTTTGGAGTTAAAGTTCTACACATTGTTGTTCATCTCTACAATATCTTGCCTACCTCTATCTTGTCGAATATTTCACCTTATACAAAGTTGGCTTTCAAATAACCAACTTTTGATCATTTAAAAGTGTTTGGTAGCTTATGTTATCGAAATTTTTCTGCTAAAGTTTCCAATAAGCTTTCCCCTTGCTATGTACCTTGTATTTTTCTTAGTTATCCAGAAAATTAAAAGGGTTATATATGTTTTGATTCTATTACCAAAATCGTTCACATCTCCCATCATGTCTATTTTTATTATAATATTTTTCCTTATCATGAATTTGTCATAAATAATGGTAAATCTAAAAGTAAAAAAATGATTATTTTCTCTCCCACCAAAAATCTGAATGATTCACTTTCCTCCACTATTACTCACCTAAAATCTAGCTTTCTTAAACCATCACATTCCAATCACCCAATATCCCATGATCTTAGGAATCTTGTCCTACAAAGTCCACTGTCACAACTCATCATTCCAAATTCGCTCCACTACCTTATTTACCTACATCTCAACTTGTACCTTTCTTTTTTAATTCAAATACTTCAATTCCACCAACTGTTCCAACCACTACCCTACCTATTTTGACATCTATACCAATTACAACATCCTTACTCAATTCAAATTCTTGCCTTTTAAACCAAGATTCTCCACATCATTCAAATTTACCTTTTCTTTCTGATAAAATCTCACATTCTTCATCACTTCTATCTCGAAGTGACAATATCTCTTCATCAATGGATCAAGACTTTACACAATAGTCAAGGGTAGACTATGATGAGACATACAGTCTCGTTGTTAAACCCACAATAATTTAAATAGTTTTTTCCTTGATCATTTGTAATGGATGGTCTTTGCATCTATTAGATGTCAAAAATGCCTTCCTTCATGACATTTTGATAGAAGATGTCTACATGTCTCAACCTCGTGGGTTTGTTCATCCTGATTTTCTAAATCATGTCTATAAATTGCATAAAGCGTTGTATGGCTAGAAACAAGCACCTCATGCTTGGTTTCGGTGTTTTACTAATTTTCTTAGAGACAAAAAATTTCAAGGTAGTAAATCTGATCATTCTATATTTATTTACAAAGGCATTAATGGTATGGCCATTATATTCTTGTATATGGATGATATTCTTTTAACAACATCTACTTCTAATTTATTGCACAACTTGTTGAATGTATTAAATAGTGAATCTGCTATATCCAATCTTGGTCTTATTCATTACTTTTTGGGCATTGTTATAACTCCTAATATTAAGGGTCTCTTTTTGGATCAACATAAGTATGTTACTAATTTAATTTAGAAAAGTGGATTGGAATCTGTTGAACCTGCTGCCACTCCAATTGTTAATTTGGAAAAATTATCTACTATCACAAGTCCTTTATTATCTGATCCTACTTAATATCAAAGTCTTGTGGGTGCTTTTCATATCTTACTTTCATAAGACCTAACATTTGTTTCTCTGTAAATCAAGTTTACCAGTTTATGCATCAACTGAGGAAAGCTCATCTTACTGTTGTCAAGCGTATCATTCAATATATCAAAGGAATTCTTCATTATGGTCTCCAAATTTTTAAAGGTAAATGTGATCATCTTTTGGCTTATTTTGATATGGATTGGGCTAGTTGGCCAGACACGATGTCTCACAATAGGCTTTTGTGTCCTTTCGATCCTAATTCAATTTCTTGTCTCGCTAAGAAACAATCCACTGTATCATTTAGTAGTTGTTGAAATTGTCTGGATTCAAAGTATCTTATGAGAACTTTCTGTTCTCTTTGTTGATCCTCTACTTGTTCTTTGTGACAACATCAGTACTATATATATGACGACCAATCCTATCCAACATGCCCGCTCAAAGCATATTGAATTGGATATACACTTTATGTGTGAAAAAGTTGCAACCAAAATGCTCAAAGTTCAATATGTTTCCAATACTGATCAACTTGTTGATTTGTTCACCAAGGGTTGTTAGTGTATACCCTACGAACCATTCATGTTGTCGGTTCTAAGGTTATTTTAATCTCATATGTATATTTATATGAATTATTAATAAAAGAAATAGTCTTTTTGTTTATATGCATAAGTTATTTTTTTCGAGTGAGGAACTTTATTTCATCATCTTATTTTCCATAGAAGGTAAAAGAATAGGTCATTTGTTTCCATCTTTCTCCTTTTGAGCTTGCATGTCTTAATTCTTTCTCTTTCACTATATATGATGCTTGTTTACATCGTCATCTTCATCAATTTCATCCTTCAGGGGTTACCATCAAATCGCTTCAACACATTATATAGAAATTTTTGCCACATGCTTCAATTAAGGGGGGTGGTAGAGTAAATGTAATTTTAGTATAAAGTACAATTGTTGTATTATTATAATTTAGGAAATATTGTTATACCTTAAGAAATATTGTAAATATAGTTTTATATTTCTGTCTTTAAATAGGCTTTGTACTTCTTTTCATACATTAATAAGAATAGTCATTCTAAAATTTTATAGTAGTAACATAGTATTGCAATGCGTAGAATGCAAACAATTGGTTTTAAATTATTTATTATTTTATTTAAGTGCCAATTAAAAATTAATCAAATCAAAAGGAATCAAATCAAACACATTTGACTCTCTTTTTAATTTCTTTTAGTATTAGAGGTGTGCATGATCTGATATAATACAGTTAAGACATTTTTCAAACCAAACTAAAAAAATAGTATAAAAAATTTTCAAACCAAACTAAACTCTTTTAGGTTTCAAATCAAACTGAAAAAATGCGATTTTGTCATGTTTATATTATAGTTTGAACCATAATTATCAATATCCTACTATGTATAATATAATACAGGTGAAAAACTATACGTATTATAAGATGTATTGAATTAATACAATACATATTATTAATACGGATCGATATACTTTTTTAGAGAAAATGATAATATAATATGAGTGTTTATGAAATTTTTTTTAATATTAAAAGTGTTTGTGATATTTTCCAAAATGATGATGATGTGTCAATTACAATTTTTTATTATTTTATTAATATTTTATTATTTTATTTTTTAAACGGCGCATTATACGATACGATACACGATACATTATATAAAAAATTAGGTTTTCAATACACGATTCAACTATTATAGTTTGAACTTTTAAGATTTTATATATATATATATAAACTTTATTGAATAATAGTTTTCTAAAACATAATATAAATATATAAAATATATATACAATATATATTTAAAGAAAATGACAAAATAAATATAAATAAATAAATTGTACACTTAATTGTTTATTGGAAAATTATGTGTGTGTATATAAGAAATACGGTTCACAGTTTGGTTTGATTTGAAAATCATTTAAACTGCAACCTAAACTAAAAAAGTGGTTTGAAAAATTTTCAACTTAAACCAAACTATTGAACAAATCAAACTGTAATTTTTATATGATTCACTTCAATTTTATAATTTGAATTAAATTATACACACCTCTATTTAGTATTATCCGTTTAAGTTTTCATTTTGATATTTTTTCTTAATCATTCACTTATGTCACATTAGTTTTTATAATACAGTTTTACATATAACAATACTATTTAATAAAAATAAAATATATATTTTTTTATCGCTGCATATTTGTCATCCTGTTTTCCTCGCATTTTTTATATGTTTGAAAAATACTATGATAATACGACTTTAATATAAAATTAGACATATAATATGTTAGTTAGAGCTGCTCCAATTTCAAACTTAGAATATACAATTATTGAACCATCCAACATTCTTTCTTAGTAGTTTAATTAATATTGTTTCAGTACTATAAATACAAAGCTTTCCTTGACCGATCCCATCCTCATTTTAGTTTGAACAATACTATGTGTACCCACTTTAGATATATAAATATATACACATTCATATGTGTCATCATATGATTGATTATTATTTTATTCTTAATTCAAACTCATCCAATCACATGATGATACATATAAATATGTATATATTTATGTACCCAAAATAGGTACACAAAATTTTATTGTTTTAGTTTTTAAAATAATATGCATGCGTGGATTGCTCATGGCAATAGGCCCACGTTTATTTCAATATTTTGTGATTTAATGGAAATGTTCTCCGTCAACATGTAAAAAATTAGATTAGGTTTTATTCATTAAATTGGCATACTTTTCTCAGTTATAAAAGCTAGCTTCATTTCGTTTTTTGGGTCGCCAAACCACCGATAATAAATAATTAATGAGTAATATTATATAAATTATTATATGATTAGATATTATTTTATTATTAATTTAAAATTATTAAATTATATGATAATATATTATTTATATATTTATTTTAAATATTTAATATCACATCATGCTTTGTACTTTTAATTTATGTGTTCAACGTTTTTAATGTTATCTAGTTTATCACACTTTTCTCATAGTTCTTAATTATTTGATCATACATTTTTAGTCTTCTACGGATCACATCATTGATTGAGATTATCATTATCCTAAAAATTAAGATTGTTATTATCCTAAATATTAGATTTGTTATTATCCTATTTAGACTAAGATTATAATTTATAAATAAACATGTAATCCATAAGACAGATTATTCGTATTAGTATAATAAAATTGTGAGGTCTTTTTTCTTGATTCTTTTAAAAACTCATAAACTCATTAAGAATATTTTCTTGTAGTATTCAAATTTGAGTTATCACTCTCTTTCATTTTTTCGTTGTTGAGAAATTATATTTATTTTAAGAGTTTTAATTTTATTTTCTTTTAGGGATTATAATTATATTAGAATTACTATTATCTTATTTAGATTGAGATTATGCAAAAATTCATATGAAGAAAGTAAGCAAATTCAATAGAAATTCAACCTCCTAGCATTTTCACTAAAAAAATATCTTATAGAAAATTCTGAAAAGTTTAAGATCTAGGTATGTTAAAACACAACTAAATATAATGGTGTAATTATTATAGATGTTATAACCCAATAGGATACACCGTAAGTGTCATCCCTTCATCTTCCCATATTTGAATATCTTCTAAATATGTTTGACAATAATTAGTTTCATCATCTCTTTTGAAATGAAATATTACAAGAATCAAGGTCCATTGATACGATCTTCCTATGATTTCAAAGAATGCATGATGGTTGGAAACAAACTACTCTTCGAATGAGTGTAAGCTCTTGGAGAAGAAAAGCTTAAAAAAAAACTGAAAAAGCTTAAAGAACTGCAACAAAGATAAAAATGAAAATATAAAGAGTAAAATTATTTTGAATTATTATTATGTTTCAAACAAACATAACAACTCTGCATGACAATTAAACATAATAATGTCAAACAAAACTTAATTAAATTTACTAATTATATTTGCTCTCATCCTTAACAAAATAAATTTTTATCATCTAATAAAACCATTGAGCCACATGGGTGGATTTCTAGTCGTTTTTTGCCTTTGTTGGTTTGCACTTCTTGAATCTCTTCATGAACCTCATTATCCAACTTTTGTATTAAAATGATGTTTTCTCATGATTTATTCAACTAGTTTCTAATTGACTTCAATACTTTTTATTGGGTAAGTTTGATGTTGGTTATATAAGTTTTAGTTATTAATTTTTTTAACTTCTCATATTTTTTAGTGGCTTTTGAACAAATGTCACAAAAAAAAAAAAAATGCTAGTATATACTAGTTTTGTAGTAGAATATAGAGGGTAAAATTATTTTGTATTATTCTTATGTGTCAAACAAAATACCAAAAAAAAGATATATATGACTTCATTAACATGACAATTAAGCGTGACAACTAAATATAGAAACAAAATTAGATAAAACTTACTAATTATATTTACGTTTATCCCTAACAAAATAAATCTCCTCCATCTAATAAAAATATTGAACCACATGGGTGGTTTCTTATCCTTTGTAAACTTTTGTTGGTATGCATTTCTTGAATCTCTTTGTAGACTTCAATATTGGATTACACTTTGTCCAACTTTTATTGGGCTTCCATATGCCCTTTATTCTCTAAATTTTGTTACTTTCCATCAATTTAAACCGGCTTGAATCTATAGGGCTTCCAAACAAAATTACATTTAAACCGGCTTGTTTAAGATCTTTCTTTATCCTAATAGATATATTCTTATCAAAAAAGAATATTACAAATGTTCGGCACATCCTGGTTTGAAATGTAAAAGTATGTTTAAGTGTAATACGTGATTTGATATTATTTATATGGCCAATGGACTTATTCTTTTTCAGTGATTTTCTGACATAAAAATTACTCGAAAATCTAATTTAAATGACTAAACAATCTCTCACAGATCTGTGCATCGTTTAATCGTTCGTGTGTCGGTTAGATGATACACAAATAATAATATTATGATGATATATTATTGTATATATAAATTGTATATAAAAAAATAGGTATATATATATATAATGACTCCAAAGTAGTACAATTTTAATGAAAAAAAGATAATAATTATACATAAGCACCATGTATTTTAAAACAAAATATCAAACGTTCGAATCAACAACCATTTCATGATCACTTGGTTGAAACTTTGTTGGTGCATATGCAAATCAAGCGTTCTATGGAGGACATCCATTTTGTTCCCCATATTTCATATTATTGTCTGCACAAGTATAATATAATCATCAACTTCAATATTTTTAAAATAGTTAAGGCTTAATTCTTTGTATCTGAGCTAACTCTCATAGGTAGAATTTCTTTGTTTTAACCCCAAAAAAAAAATGAAAATCGTACAATTAAATGAGATATTTGGACGCATGTATAATTTAAAAATTTTAGCAACAAAGAAGGCATAATATTACCTAAAAAATGAATTTATGAGGGGGGTATTGGGGTTTTTAACGACTGCACGAATACAAGGGATGAGTCCGTGAATATCAGCTTAGTTTAGGAAGGCCCCTCTACATTTTTCTGGCACCGACAAGACTGGCTAATTAATTTTCAAAGAAGCAATGATATATGTGCACCCTTTAGTCAATTTAGGACTTGCATCATTTCTGACTTGCAATGTGGTAAGGCGTGCAAAACATGTCACACCGACGGTGGTAATAACTCATCATCACATGTTCAAAATAACTCGTACTGAGCCAAGCAACAATCTGTGGAGCGGGATCCACATTTTAATGGTATCACCCCTCGATACGAGGATAATCATTCTCACTGCAGGGATATTGACCCTCGATGTCCAGTAGGTAATTTGTGTTTTCAGAGATTTAATTAGTTGACACCATCACGAGATGGATTGGAAAGGGACTTGGACTGGTCCAACCAACAACCTCAAGGGCATGACATGCACGACTACCTAAAATACTTCTCGGGCTTACCGTCAAAAGTTGGTGTAATTAACATGATCTAGTGGACATCCCATTGCAAGGGCTTAGGCAAGCTCTAAGAAATCTGGTAACTTTGGAGAATTTTCATTTTCCCACCAAGTGCGTCATGCACCCTTTTTTAACAGTTTTCAGGCGCTGTTTTTGGACAGAAGCAGTGATCCTTTGGATCACTTAGACGCCCTCCGTGATCTAATGGAGTTCCATCAAGTATCTAAGCTTACTAGATATACTGTCTAACAGTTACCCTCTCTAAAAAAGGTAAAAAATGGTTTAAGAATGATAAAACAAATGATTTTTTTTTTACATGGTTAGACAAAAAAAAAACTCTCTACTTTCATAATATAACTATCAATATATGTGAAAAGAATTACAAAAGAGTGCTTTTTTCTCTTTTATTTTTTTTTCTTTCTCTTCCTCTTTTTATTCCCTTTGTGTATCTTTTTTAAAGGGAGGGAAATACATTCAAATTAATGTAGTAATTATCATAAGGTAATAGTTTTTGAAGCTTAAGAAAAAGTAAATGCATTTTTTATTGGTTTGTTTCTAAATTCTTCAAAAATGAACATGTAATCATAGGAAACTGATGTGTTAGATTGTTCAAGCATAATATAATAAATTTATAATCATTATCCTCGTTTCACATCACTTGTTTATTTTCGTGGTTTTGAGCTTTGATTTGTCTCTCTTGTAAAATTTTTTTTTTTTTTTGATAATTTGTTTCTTTCCTCTCCTTCTCTGTATGTACTTCACATCAGACTAGGTTCAAAACGAGTTCATTCAAACTCTAAAATTGACTTAGTTTGATTTAATTTAGTTCGAATTTATTTTTTTTGAATATAAACTAATTTCAAATTAAGAGGTTCGATTAGTTTTAAAACTGAATCAAACTTGAACTATAGAAAATTTGATTCAATTTGACTTACGAGCTAAATTAATGATTAAATTTAATTCAAACTTGACTCGTGGCTCAATTCAAATTATGTTAAATAATTATTAAATGACATTATTTTATTAATAAAACATAAATTCAAACTATGAATTTAAATTACATATCTAAACTATAAATTCAAACTAAACTTGAATCGAATCATTTTCATTATAATTGAACTCGAATCATCCTTAATATTAATTTGATAAATTTAAATCAAACTCAAATTAAATTATTTTTTATTTAAGTTAAATTCATACTAAGAGATATTGAGACTCAATTAGACTCAATATCCACCCCTAACTTCACAATACCTTTTTGTTACCATGCTTATAGCTATCTACAGTGAAACTTGAGAATGTGATAAGACATTCCATCAACAACTTGTTTATTGTTCTTTACTTTCAAAAGTCACAATCTGTTGAAAATCATTTTATGCATTTGTTAATGTTGATTAAGAGAGGTCCAAGACTAAAATTTGTTGTTTAAATTGATCAAATATTATAAGATAATAAGATATTACCAAATAGAGTATGGTATCATACTAACAATCATTACCTTTTTGCCTTTAATAATGTTAATTAATTATTAGCCAGTACAATTACCAAAATATTCAAAGGCAAAAAAGTAACACAAATCAAACCAAATCCACCACGGGAGAAGGATAATCTTCTTCGTATGATGATTTCTCATGACAATATTTTATATCGTACAGCAATTAAAGGTCTAACATTTATATTAGTTGAAAGTTACCTTGGATGCAAGAACATTATCAGATTGCTCCCAGTTGTGGAGAACCCTTGGTGGTAATAGTGGTTCTTTTCAGTATTTTTTTGAGGTGGTGGGCCGTATCTTCCGGCCGGTGGGCCTCCAATCTCGGCCTCTCCGGCACCATCCACCGGCCGTCGCTGTTCCTTACCATTCCCTTGTTTTCGTCCTGTCGCCAATGCGGCGGAACACCGTACTCAGTTTTCAAAAAATTACAGCACTTGTTCACCAGCGCGATGTCCCTCTTCGTCGCCAACACAAACCTCTTGTCCTTCCCATGGTAGCCGTCGATCAAGTGCAGCAGGGCCTCCAGGTTGTGGGCGCAGCCTAAGTCCTTAGTGTCTTTCAGAAACGGACTGTGAGTGTGGTCTAACGCAAGCTCCACTCCAACATGCGCATAGCTCCAAGGAAAATTTGTGGCTTTCTCTAAATACTTCTGAAACTGAAGCTTCTCGTTCGCTAGAATCCCCGGCACAGATGGGACTTTATCGTGAACATTAACGACTCTCAGCACCTTAACTCCGAGCTCATCGCATCTCTCTTTGAATTTGAGGTTCCCCACTCGAGGACCGGCGAAGGAGTAAACTGTTATTGGTATTTTTTTCTTACTAGTTGATTCCACATCGTTGGTGACATTGAGGCCCAACTCTGCAACATCATAAGCACTGATTATCGCCAACGCTGCCCCGAGGCTGTGGCCTGTAAACGTGATGCTGATTTTTTCTCCATCGTAGTATTCAAGAAGTCTTTTGATTTCTGCGAGGACTTGTTCGCGGGCGGAGAAGGAGCAATAGTCACAGGAGTCTTCTTTCTTGGTGTACAAATCGTAAAAGCCGAGCTCCATCTTGATGGAGGGATCGTCGGTGAAGTTTGCCGAACAGAGAATATCTTTGAGGTCATAAATCCATTCAAGATAAGTAACCGTGCCCCTCCATGCGACGACAATATCTCTTCTTCCCAGGCGTTTGACCTCTTCTTCATCGGTGGTTACGGCGATGTAGCCCATCCAGTTTGCATGGGTGCTCCAAACTTTGCTCAGCCGGGACTTTTGAAAGAAGTTTGGAAGATTAATGTTGGATGTTGCATAAAGATACCTGCTAATTTTGTAGCCATAATTTTCCATATGGAGCTTTTCGAAGAAATGGGAGCCTGGGTATTTACATGTGCCACAATACTTGGAATTAGGATCAAAATCGAAAGAGTCGTAGCAGGCTTGAGCAAATTCACCATAGCGAATGATTTCTCTGCGGAGATGAGAATTCATGGGGTCTAAAAGTCCTTCCCAGTTGTTGGAGCCTTGGATTTCCTTCCACATCTTGTTTAATGGCTCTTCTTCAAAATCTACCTCTTCTTCTTCAAACTCTAGGTCTTCTTCTTCTACTGCTTTCTGAATATTTGGAGTTTTCAAATTTGAGACTGAAGAACATCTGATGAGCGTTGTAGAGTTTTTTGAAGAAAAGGGTTTGTAGTGAAAGGGGTGATGGCTCTTGGTTTTGTTTCCATTGAATGATCTGGTCGTCAAGAGATTCCCAGAGAACGGTGGGAAGGGGTATTTGGTAGGGTTGGTGAAAGATAAAAGTTGAGGAGCCATAGCTAGCTTCTATATCTTCCTCTTCTTACTCAATTTTGGGATCAATCTTCTCTCCTTTGCTTGGTGTTATGAGAGAGAAATTAGAGTTAGTGTTTGTCTAAATGGAAATCAATTCAGAAGAGAAAAGCAATAGCAGAGTAGTGGTGGGCATGCAAAGATGTCTTCCAATTATATAACATATAATTATATATAGTAATTTATTTATTTGTAATTTTTTATATATTTATTCCATAATTTATAAATAATTATTCACTATCCTTTGTGTCACAAAATTGAGAGAAATTGTATTGAGGTTTAATCTATTTGTAGGCAAGAGAATACAATATAACTGGTTTCCTTTTTATTATGGAAGTAATTGATGGTTTTTGTTGAGACTTAAGAGTTAACATTACTAAGTGGATGCTCTTTGATTAATTAAATAATTTATTTTTTATTATTAATATTATATTACTTGATTTATCAAATATAAAATCACATAATATAACTAAAAAAAATAATAACCTCTAAACTTTTTATTAATAAAACAAAAGAACAACCATGATTGATTTATACATCTTGAACTATGAGCTTATTAATCAGGTTTATCGAATTGAATTTGACTTATTCAAGTCTGATTATATAAAATATTTCATACCCAAGTTTTAAGTTTAACCATTCGGGCTTCAAATTTTTTGTTTAGGTTTAGTTCATCAAAATTTTTTAGAGTTTAAACCTATTTCAAGCCAATTTTAGGTCTATCTAAAAATAATTATATAATTCTGGGCTTGCTTATAGTTTTTTCTATAAAGAAAATTAATGAATTATTGAGAATGCCTACATAGTAGATGCATAAATAAAGTTCAATCAGTGTCAAAGTTTGAAATTGGACAATTGGAATGCCAACACTGATCTTTACGCATTCTTAAGTTGCCAAAGGATTTATTCTCACTCAAACATTACTCATTTTTTTAGTTTCTACGCTTTAATTTTCAAAAACTCTTTATTCCACTCATAAGTTGTTAAATTAATCAAATCTGTTAATTTTAGAATTTTATCTCATTTTCCTTTTTAAACCCTAAAAATTAACAATTTCTTCTCTACATCAAGTTCTAAAAAAAATAACATTTCTCTCGTAAGATTTATTTTTTAATCTCCAACACCATCATTGACTGTCTCTCCGTCCCAATATTTTCTCTCTCTTCGATGGTATCTCTCTCCTCATCTCTCTCTCTAACTAGCCATCTAAGCCAAGAAGACGAAGACGAGGAAGACGATTATCTTCTTCCAAAACATCAACAATGGCTTTAGAGGCCAATTAACATTTGTTATTTTGTTGATTTGGTTTATACCTATTTTTATCGAACAGATGTAAAAACTTATTGTGAGTATTGATTGTTAAGTGTTTTTGGATTGATTAAAATAGGATTAGACAATGTGCGTCAGTTATGGTGGTTCTCGTGGTAGTTAGGGTTTTTTAATTCAAACCCTAAATTTGTCGATTTATATATTTGAATATTATGAATGGTATTTAGTGGTCATTAGAGTTGTAGTTTCACCGTTAATAGTGTGACATAGATGTCTGAAAGTGTAGCCATCGACCAAATGGAAACTGGGCCGAAAATCTCACAAATTTATAGGAACTGCACAAACCACAAAAACCGCACAATGGCCAGTAAACTGCACAATGTCATACAACCACACAAAATCCTACATTGCGCAATGTCCCGCAACCACGCAAACTGTGCAATATACCGCAAACTGCATAATATCACGCAAATGATATTTCACAATGTCATGCAAATCACACAATGTCACGCAAACCAACCTTGTTTAATTTGTCAGTAATAAAATATTACAGTAATTTTCTATTATCAATGCTAACGTGATAGATAATATTAGTAATCTGATTACCACTTTTACCTTAAGTATTAAAAGATTACCAATGTAATCTTGATTTTATTATAATTATATTATTATTTATTAATTTTTTAAGACAAAAATAAATTTATATTTAATTAATATAAAAAATAATAAAAAATATTTCAAAATAATTATATTCAAGGGTATTTAAGTAAAATAATTTATTAGTATTATTTTATTACCGTTAAGCAAACACATTAATTATTTATACTATCCATTTTTACCAAAATTTATCGAACGTAGTAATAATTTATATCCAGTAATCTTTTTAGTAATCTATCTTCGAGGTAATCTCCTTATTTTGATAATAAAACATTACCCAAACCAAACGCTCCATAAGCTTTATTGTTTAATGAATAGTATTTTATTTTAAATTTGTTTTTGCATAAATTTCTAATTAATGAATAGGTAGAGAAAAGGCGATTTCATGATGCTTATAATTTTAGAGTTATGATCAATGTTCGTAGTCATAAAGATACGGTGAAATATATAAGGGAAAAACTAAATTTAGCCTAGAAGATATTATTCAGACAAACATATTTTAAACTTTTTTTAATTTTAGAGTATATGCATATAGTTCGACATTATTACATAGTATACTCTTTCAGCAAATGAATAAAGGTAAGTGGGGAGAAGTGTTTTGGTTTAGATTAAATAGGGTCGAATGTAGATTTACTCTGATTGAGATTGCTATAATGACTAGATTGAGGTTTAGTAGTGAAACGGATATAAGTGAATACATAACAACGGACTCATCAAATTTTGGAGACAAATACTTCCCATGTGTCAAATCTATGAGTCATGGTGCTCTCAATAAAACTTTAATGTCTAAGTCATAGGGAAACAATGACGAGAATGCAATCAAAGTAGCCGTAGTATATTTGATACATTATGGATTATAATCGAAAAGTGGTATCAAAACATATATTACAGTTAGTTAATGATTGAGACGCATTCAATAGATTTCTATAGAGGACTATGATTTGAGAGTTGATAGTGAAATCAATAAGTCAGACAGTGGAGAAAAGGTATAAAGAAGTTATGAATGATCATCAAACATACAATTCAAATATTTCAATGCAAAGTTATACATTAATAGGATATACAATGGCATTTTAGGTAACCTTAGAAATAAATATTAGGTTAAATTAGAGTTATATTGTTTATACATTTTTGGTTTGATTATGTATTTCATCTCACAATCCTTTTTTATAGGATACAGTTGTGGATATTAGCATAATCATGTTTTGGACCAACCTTTGCTTCATCACCACCCCCGTTATTACCTTTGTTATGACCACTATCATCATCAATATCATCACATTCGTTATCACCACCATCATCACCCTTGTCATTGCCAAGATCCTAACCCCAATCGTCACAATCACCATATTCTTCTTCGTTTGATTGAAAATTATCTATTAGAATATCACCCATCTCATAACATCTCTCAAGTGTAACCCGCAAAGGTTCTTGTTGCCTTGTTATTTCATCAAGTACCTTAACCTCAACACCATCATCTTCGAGCATACTTTTTGGTTATGTCTCATTATATATGTTATCCAAATCATCCATGGCTCTAAATGATTGAACCCCTGGCTGTGGTTCAATTTACTATTATTGCATGTTGGTTCTGACTTCTGTAGGCCTTGTAAACACTGTAAGAAATAATGGATCCCTTTTATGTGTCTTAGATAACCTCATCATAAATCGAATATTAAAATCATCCTTTAACAAATATGGTATATCACTAAAGGTGGTAAGGTTTTACATATAAATTTTTATAATATTATAACTTCAATCAATGCATAAACAAGAACACATTACTTTTATAAATCCATCATAATTTATTTTTTTATTGATTGATACAAATGTTTGAACTCCACCAATATATTTCAAACTGTTATCACATCCGTTAACATAATATCCACCATATCTAAGCAAATATATTAACTTACGTATTTTCCTGGATACACAAAATTTTAATTAATTAAGTAATCTAGAAACAAAATAAGCAAAAACAAAAACAAAAACTTCAAAGAGACAGAAAACAGAACACAAACCGTGCAAACGTCAACCATGCAAACGTAAACCACACAAACTAAAATCACTAAAATGCAAACTCCGCAGACCCCACTAACATAGACCCCACAAGTCCCATAATTTACTAGAAAATACAGTGATTTTCATTTTTCTTAGATCTGGACACCAAAACTTATATAGATATTAACTGTCCAATTAATATAAGTATTTAACTAAAAAAATTCAACCTCTCTCAGAAATCATCATTAAAACTTTTTGACTTTTATCCCCAAAAACATTATTCAATTCACTGTTTTTTTTAATACGAGTTGTTATTTATATAAAAGAAACTTACTTGATATATGATGATAATGAATGACAAAAAAAAATAGTTGGAATGTGTTGTCATCAGAGTGTTGAGAGAAAAAGAGTATTGAAAAAAGAGATAATGATGAAAATAAGATGAAAACGATAAAAATGAGATTAGTTAAGTGAAGTGAAAAAGAGAAATTATTGGAATAAAAATATAAGTTTGCTTATAAAGATAAAAAGGACAAAACTTGGCCTAAAAACATATAAGCGACAATATATTTGCCTATTTTAATTAATTCCCCTTCAAAATTTAATCATATATCTTTATTTTACATGACCATTTCATTACATCAACCTTGGCAATCATTCAAACTATTTTTATATAAGTTTAAGGCAAAATAGTGGTCAAAGGACTTATTCCCACCTAAAGTATGTTGTATTTTTAAGTTCTCATCTATTAACTTTAAAATTTTTATTTACCCACCTATGAACTGTTAAAGTTAATGAAACTCTAACCCCTTAAAATTTTGTCTACTTTTCACCCTTAAAACCTTAAAAACTAACCATTTCCCCCAAGACCAAGTTCTAAAAAAAAACATTTCCCTCCTAGGGTTTAATTTTGAAACTTTGACGTCATTGCTGACATCCTCTTTCTCCAGTGATCTCTCTCCTCTCACATGAACTTTTGGTTGGCATCGATTGAAGTCGAAAAGACAAAGATCTTGTCTTTGTTTGAGAAAATGATCATCTTTTTACATATTCTTTTTGGAAGATGATCGTCTTCCTCATGTTCCTAGACAAAGACGAGATCTTTGTCTTCGTATGGGAAAACAAAGAACTATTTTCTTGACTTCAATCATCACTGATTAGAGGTCTAAGTGAGAGAAGAGAGATTGTTGAAGGAATAGAAAGCGTTGAGAATGTGAGGCTATTAACTATAGTGTCATAGTTTGAAAACTACCCTTAAAGAGAAAATATTATCTTTTAAAATTTAATCTATGAGAGAAATAGTTAATTTTTAAGATTTAGAAAGAAAAAAAAGGTAAAATTTAAGTTTATTTTAAATATTATAAATAAAATAATAATTTTATTTTTAAAACTAATAAATTTAATAATTTATAAATACGTAAATAAAAATTTTAAAATTATAAAGTGAGGAACGGTCACAATATACTGTACGGAAAATCAGTTCTTTGGCCTAAAATAGTTTGACAACTCACTATCGCTCAACCAGGTTCCCAGTCATTCACGTTTGGCCATTGATGTACATGGAGTTGTATTTTATACAAGTGTCGTCAAAGTTGACACACGTGAACTTGCTGAGCTGTAAACGCAACCAGCTGTCTGCCACAGTAAAGACCAAACACGTTATTGCAAGCAATATTGTAGCGTCGATCTGAAATGGGGTTACCAGGACAGTTTGAAATAATACAATAGCCGCTCGAGTTGTCTGCGTCTGATAGAGAGAATTATTGGGGAGAGAAAGTAAAAGCGTTGAATGTGAAAATAATAAATTATGTTGTTTTTCATGCATAGAATTTATGGTACCATGTTGACTTTATTGTGGTAGTGCTAATAAATATATTTTCGAAAGATTGTGAATGGACAGAGGTGAATGGCTAGATAATGTACAAGGGGTCGGTGGGTAATGAATTGTGCTTGTGCTTGTGCTTGCGTTTGTGTTTGTATTACATTTTGAGAATAAAGTCTAATTAATCTTACCGATTTCATGGATTGGAATATCATCATTATAGCACTAAAAGGTCCCATAAAATTATTTAAGGTGTGGAGAATTAGTATAGAATATGCCTTTAGATTAAAATAATATTCTTGCTTAAGTTATACATTCAGGGAGACTCCATCTTGATTGCACATAAATACCATACCATAGATTATGTAGTATTAGGTAATCAACAATCATGATTGCACCAACGGATTCAAACAAGGAAATGTTTCAAGGACATATGTTTTGCAAGTAAGAATCTACCATGTTTCTTCTGAAAACTCCTGTCGTGTGGAAGTGTTTCTCATTGCTACCATGCCCGTGCACTCAATAACTGCAGCCACACCTTGCCCAACTTATTTGGAGCATCGACACATGCTCAGCTCATTGGAAGTCATTAGTCTTGTTGATTTCTTCTTCTTGTTATCATCACAACTCAAGGGGAGAAACCCAACACCCACGACTTTTAGATTTCCAGCAATCTATCCAGTGTAATTCTTGTGATGCCAATAGAAATGATGGAGATAAGACATTTGTTGGAAGTCGTCAATCTCGTTTATTTCTTCTTGATTCTGAGACTTATTTAATTATTTGTATATTATCGTGCCTTCATACTAGGGACATTTTTGGATCTCAAATTTTATGTTTTTATGCCTATTTCTACTGTAATTTTGTTTAATTGTATGTATAATATTGGCCCTCTTATAATTATAGCAATGCATTACGATTAGGGATGACAATTTAGATCTGATTTTATGGGCCCCGACCCTCCCCGACCCTAACGGGGAGAGGATTCCCTGATAAAAATGAGGAAATGGGCGGGGATGGGGACGAAAAAAATCCCCATAATCGGGGACGGGTCGGGGACGGGGATACATGTGTCCCCGGCCCGCCCCTCTCTGGCCCGCCCCATCCCTTAAACCTAATATATTAATATAATAATTTCTAAACTATTAAGTTATATAAATTTTTACATTATGATTTATTAAAACTATAACTTTAATTTTACTAATTTTTGAATTATCAATTATTAGCTTTTACTAATTTCTAAACTATTAATCTAATATATTAAAAAAACCTCAGAATCTCATTATCATAAAATACAAATACACCAAATTAATTTTATTTCAACTTCAAAACTTAATTAGTCAATCCACCAGGTTTTACACATAAAAAATAATAAATTATAAACTTAATAAAATCAATTGAAGTGAATGAAAAGTGTTAAATTTAATGTTATTATAAAATTACCCTAAATCACATACATGAGGAGCTACTAATGAAGAGATTGATTATTGCATATTGTTAGATTTTATGAAAACTTTATATTTGAACTAAAATAACAAAGAATATTTTGTAGCTCTTGTAGCAAGTGATATTTTGAGAAAATATGATTTATTTTATTTATTGAAATATATAAAAGAATTAAAATTTATATTTATGAGTATGGGGAGGGGATTTTTCCCCACGGGGACGGGGCGGGGATGGGGAGGGGATTTTTCCCCGTGAGGACGAGGCAGCGATGGGGAGGGAATTTTTCCCCGTGGGGACGGGGAGGGGATGAGGAGGAGATTTTTCTTCACGGGGAGGGGACGGGGATTATTTTTTATCCCCGCAACGGGGACAAGGCGGGGACGGAGATTGATATCCCCTACGGAGACGGGGACGGGAACGGGAACGGGGATTGATATCCCCTCCCTGCCCCTCCCCATTGTCATCCTTAATTACGATATATACTTTTTTATTTCTTTGAGATGAGCATTTTCTCACTATTTGTTACTGTGCCTATAGTCGCTAAGGTACGTACAAGGCTTAAGGCTATGGTCACCAAGGTAGTCATATAGCTTAGGAAGAGTATGTGATTTTCAAGGTGGTGACAGAGTTTAGAAGAGCCTATGGTCACATAGGCATTAATTGGGCTTAGAATAGCCTTCGGTCACCAATGCAATGACAAGACTTGTAATTTTCTTGCTTCAAGCAAGATGCCTATGGAGCTATTCATGTTTAGGTCTGTGGAAACAACTGCCCGTGTTTAAAATGTTATTGTTGGTTGTGGAGCAAATTCGAGTTATGCTTTCTTATTTGGAATATCCATCACCTTGATATGAGTTTTTGGTCAACATGAGGATGATGGATAGTGTGAGTTGTAGTTGGCACCTTAGGTTGGTAGCACACGTCGTGGCACCCTCAACTAACATGAGTTATATTCTTTTTGGTATATTTTACATGTGCTAGTTAGAATCTTGCCGATATTAGTTATCATTGGACATCACTAGTTAACACATTCCTCATTTTGTGTGAGTTTTGCCCATATATGAGGATTATATTGTCTTTAGGGCAAGTATACCCATTGCCACGCATGATGACGTAACTCTCCAAGTTTGAATTAAATCAAGAATGTCAGAGTTTGACACCCTATAGCAGAGAGTATTTGTTATACATCAAATTTCAATCCTTAATCTCCTATTATAAGATATGTTTTTAAAATGATAGAAAATAATATTGATTTGATATTGATTATCTCTTTATAATTGAACTCATGTACCTTGACTGCTTAAGAGTGGAATACATTTTGGATGGATGTTATGAGCAAAACATGTACTATACACCAAGAAATGGGGCCTTCGTTGATGTAAGTTGTGCTCTACAACCCTAAAATAGTATCTAGGGGTATGCATTTGGCCACCTTCATCAAAGAGGCTTGATAGACATTCAGATCATCAAGTAGATTCAACTTAAAGGTTTGGCGGCCGATGTCGTCTCAATTGTTGAAGCTAGTTATAGCGTCAACACTTAGAGCATTGATCAGATGTTATCTTTCTATTGGAATCTTACTCTCTATGTCAAGAAGCATTATCCATTTATTATTATTATTATATACCTTAGGTTAACAGTTTAAGTCACCTTGTTTATTATAGTTGAACATTGAGTCAATTTGGACTGACAAAGATGTAATCCTTAAAATTTACCAAGCCAATTATAAACTTATAGGTATCCAAGCGGACAAAATCATTCCAAAAAAAGGTAAATTTGTTATGTTAGAGATAATATTTATAAGTTAACATTTCAATCCAAGAGATCATTAATTCATGATTGCTCCGCCAACTAGTTAGGGTGTCAACACACTTGGTATTCAATAGATAGTATCATTAGAACACGGGAGAAATTTTATCAAGGATTTTCAATAATCATATTAATGGTAAAAATAAGGGAGATTGAGAAAAAATTTAGAGGTGATAAAAATGCATCAAGTTCCAACACGATTGGCATAGTACAACTTTGGTACCTCACATTTTCTAAAGATGTGGATTTAGACTTCAAATAAAAAAACAAATTATTTAGCAAAAATAAAGTAAGAACATAATTTTCTAAAAAATATATATACAGATAAAAAATAAGTTCTTGCAATTTAATTATTTATTTAAATCTTCACACATTTAATCACATTTGTCAAAAGTTTAAAATAAGAAATTAGAATGTTAAATCTAATAATGACAAGGACTCCTTGTGCTTACTATACCAAGGAAGGACGTTTCAAGGCTTTCATGCGTGGAGGGCTCTGAATAAGAGCCACAAAAGGAGGAACACGGGTCTCTATCTCTTCTTTTTAATTTTTGTTTTCATTATAATGTGTTTTGCATTCCCCTTCTGTCTCATTAATGTGAAAGAATCTACAAGATCAGAATGAGCCCCACTAGAGACCTCGAAATTGGGCAACTTCATGTGCCACAATTCATGATCCTCCGATAATGTCCACGAAACCGGGACCGGTCAGTCTTCTCGTATTCATATTATATTAATAAATTTTCAGTTCTTCTGACAAAACGTTCTGCACATGTTTATATCCTCATGATTTACTTGTATGAAGTCATCAGTGTTACCATTGCGTGACGTCATCAATCTCTTCGTCAGTGGTAAACAGTAAAATTTCAATAGCAAAAGGGTGGTTAAGGACCTGAAATTACTGCTTGAATTTGGAATCTGCCGATGCTAATGACTTCAATGACCATACCAGTGATTTGAAGGAGCTCTTTACAAAAGTATTTAGTATCATTTCAGACAACTTTCGATCATTTTTTTGGTCATAGTGTTCATTTTTCCAATTATGAAGCCCGGCTGCAGTGAGTTGAGTTGTATACATAGGAGTTCATTTTTCTTGCCAAGTGTTCCATAAGATTTCTTCTCCCTAACTGAAGTACGCAGTTCTAATTTTTGGGTAAGTTATGTTATGGTAGCAATAATACGAATTTGATAAGACTATGATGTCTATTATAGTATTGATATAGATAAACTAAATAAGAAAAAAAATAAAAGAAATAGAAAAATTTTAACGTGATTTGATTTGATGATTTAAAAACCTATATTTACGGTATAGTGATTAACTGATATTACAAAAAAACTAATGAAAAAATATGTGAGAATAAATAACTAGACGTCTCACTAATATATCTATATAACACTAAGTTCTTTTTTATGGATCCCTCTCTTCTCATATTAATAATTTATATATAGAACTAAAAGTGGAAGTTATGGTCAAATAAAAATATTGGAGGTTTCTAATTTAAACATGATTTTGATGATTTATTCCTATTTTAAATGAGCTAAAACATATAATTTACAATAAAAAAATTATCTTGATTGAAAAGAAGGAGATATATTTCCCTTATTGACATGAAAGAAAATATAAAAAGAAAAATTTATAAATACTAAATAGATTTATTTGTAAATAAAAATTTTCTTATTATTATAGGATGAAAGGTCTGTCGTTGTTTCTAGAGTGTAGTGGATAGAGGACTATATACATGACTAGTTCTACAACTAGTCGTTGATTGTAATCGTTATTTTAGGTTGTTTTGAAGTGATTCTTCTTGCAAAAATATGCTACACGTAAAAAAATATCATATAACAATTATCCTCCAATTTCCAAAATGTTACGAGGACTTTGAAAAATTTTATCGTTTCTGTCCACTTGAATAAATAGCATGTGGAAATTATAAAGTCGTTATGATAAAAGAGATCTTTGTTGGCATAATTATCAATCTCATCCTTTCACTTTTCTATGAAATGTGATTAGACATGATCAGCACAGGATAGCCCACATGTGTCTAGGAGTTCTGTTAGAGGGCTAGGATTGGTTTCCATTTTGCCTCTTATTTGTCTATAACAAGGAGGAAAGGATGGCTTGAAAACTAACTTTATATATCTATGAAAATTTCCGAATGGAAGTGAATTTCTATTAAATTAGGGTTGGATTGTGGAATTGAAGTATAAGGTAAGCTATCTAAGCCCTTTTCATAGTTTAATTGTAGCATGTTTTTGAAAATTTATAAGGCCTAATTTAATTTGATGTTAGGGTTATAATTTTTAGTCTTTTGAAGTATTTTCCTATAAATTAGAATTGCTTATCCATCAATCTAGAATCTCCTCTTCCTTTCTAAAGTTTAAAGATATCTGAAATTGATTGAAAATTATGATTATACATGTTGAGAATATATTGATGATTGATGAGTTTGTGATGTTGAATTAGTAGATTGAGGAATAACATGTATAGATTGACAATTGAAGCATGGAATAATGATTTTTTGTAGGACCATATAGGAGATGGTTTTTTGGTCATAAAATGTATGATTGACCTTAAGATATCATTAAAGTAGTAAGTAGTTGATATCATAGAGGATAACACCTCTGTTGTGCAACATAAATAATGTATATTGTGGCACGATTACAAGAAGGTATACCCAAATGGTAGAAACTATAAGTTTTAATTCACCAATCAAAGTATACAATTTTAAGATCTTACATAAGTTAGACATTAGTAATAGTGATAAACTTCCCATAAGCATTTGATATCCATTTGAGAATGATATGTATAAAATAGAAAAGAGAAAAAAAGGAGATAGAAAATTAAAACATGGTTCAACCCAATGATCGAAAAACACAACTACGATGTAATGATTAATTGATATTACAAAATATTCTAAAAATGGAATATGTGGAAGGGAGTAAGTAACTAGATAACTCACGAAATGTGTCATGTATCACTAAATTTTTTCTTATAGATCTCTCTTTATTTATATTGATCTTAAAATAAAAAGTTGTAATATATATATATATATATATATATATATATATATATATATATATATATTATCATTATACTTTTATACAAATTGGATGGTTGTTAAAATGACAAATCGTACACTGAAATTATGAAAATATATAAATTTCAACAGCATGATACCACAAAGGCCCACAAAAAATCAACAAACTACCAACTACTATATTTGTTTGTTTGTGTTTGAACTTTATTCAAAGATGGAATCGCATAAAAGATATTAGAAATTCTGTGGTTGAAAAGTGCGTTGAGCTAACCTGTTAGTCCGTACGACTTAAGAAGTAACATAAGCTCAACAGAGATAGAGATGGGTCTTTTACTGCATAGGGAAAAGCTTCACCTTTTGGAGAAAGAATTGATTAGATATGAAGCAATTTGTATCTTAACACCTTCAAGGGGTGATAGCTACGTCCCCTTTATCATGGATAGATGCATAATTCTATTTTTTAAAATGAAGATTCATGTCAAAATAACATAGGTTTTGAATGTTCAACCAAATTAGTAAATTGAAAATCAATTGTTCTTTACATGCAAACAAGCTCACAAAATGAAAGTAAAATAAAGAGTGATTTTTATATGGTTTGATTATACTTGATGTAACCTAAATCTATGAGACTAAAGTTAGAAAAACCAATTCAATATCAATTATCGTTACTGAGATGTTACTTTCTTAACCATCACCATCTTTCACTTAGTTGTCGCACACATAATAGACCCCCACCACCATTGTTGTCACCTTCTTCTTCCTCCACCACCTCTCATCTCTCCATCGCAGGCCCAATAGACCCCCAACACCATTGCTATATTCTTCTTCCCTTATATTTTCTCACCTCCATACTATCTTCTTTGCTTGCAACTTCATCAAAACTAGATAAATCATTTTAACTTTATCAAAACCCAATGCATTGTTTGACCCACTTTAATTATTTTATTATCAGACTTTTTTTTGTTATTAAAGTTATTTTTTGTAATTGTGGTGGATCATTCGTTTAAATGAGATATGTAAAAAGATTATTCTTTTTTAATTTTTTTTTTCAAAATTTTTAGACGGAGAAATTATCATTGTGCCAAAATATAATTCAATTTAAACAATTTTGTGGGCCTAGGTGATTTAATTAAGAGCGTATTTACCGAAAAATAAAATCTCAAATTTTGTTGTGACAGGTTTCACCACCTCCTCCAACATCACCTTTGCCATTCCCTTCTCGAGACTTCAGTAGTTTACATAGAAAACACACCGCCTCCACCACCGTAAACTTGCCACTTCTCACCACCAACCACCAAATGAAAAAAAAAAAAAAAAGGCAATAATACAAATAACATAACGTACGGTGAACTATACAAAGAGATTTTCCCGTGGAATCCGCTCTCCATCACGTGAATAAAAATGTCTGCCGACCACTCAAGTTTAATGTGAGTTTAATTTATTAAGTCTAAATTAATAAATTATTAAGTCTAAATCTAGCATATAATTTAAATTTATTAAGTCAAAATTAAACATGATTCGAGTTTAATTGAAATAAAAAATAATTTGTTTTGATTCAACTCAAGTTTAATGTGAATCAATGATTCGAATTTGTAGCTTGATTTAGCTCAAATTTATTATTTAAATTAATAGTTTAAATTTGTAACTGAAATTTATGATTCATTAACAAAATGATATCATTCTATCTAAATAATAAGTGAAGTCATCAATTTGAACTGAATCGAGTTACTAATTAGAATCATGGTAGTTAAATCGTATATTTTATTGTATATCAATAATCAAAATTTTCATATCATATAGTATAATACGTCTTTAATAAAATAATATAATAAAATATTAATAAAACAATAAAAAAATTTAATTGGTACATCATCATTTTAAAAAATATTAAAAATATTTTTTAATTTTAAAAAATTTTTATATACACCTTTACTTTGTTTTCATTTAAAAAAAGAAAATGTGTTAATATTTTATTATATGATATCGTATTAATTCGTTTTTTATTTATACTGTATTATATTATAAGATATTAATAACTTTAATTCAAACAATAAATTTAAATTGAATTTGAATTAAATCAAATATCTCTTAATTTAAATTTGACTTAGTTAAAAAATATTTAAATTTTTTAATTTAAATTTAAATTAACTTATCCCTAATTGAATTGATCCGATTCAAAACCAACTCTGCATGAAAGCAGCTGACGTGCGAACCAAACGACGTTGTTCAATGAGTGTTTTGGCCGGTAACGGTGGATATTCCCTTCTGAAGGAATCCGTTTAGGGATGGGTTAACTAAATGCTTTTTATTCTGTGGATTAGGATACATAATGGTTCTTTTTCTTTGGAATAATGAATAAAGACAGTTGTCAATTTTCCCGTGGAATCCGCTCTCCATCACGTGAATAAAATGTCCGCCGACCACTTCCTCACGCCTCCTAAAGATGTGGATTAGGATAAATATTCATTTTGGCAAAAAAATGACAAATGTGCGGCTATGTTGTCTAACATTTTAGAATATTTGTGAAAAATGGAGAGGGATAATTGTTACTTTGTATATTATATATACCTATTTTAAATATATAATTAGATAAATATTTATATGTGTCATCATATAATTGGATATTATTTTATTTTTAATTTAAAATTATTAAATTATATAATAAAATATATTATATATGTACCTGTTTATACACTTACAATAAACACGTATAGCTTTATCGGTGTCTAGTGGGAGACTTTGGAACCTCTAAACCCAAGTTCAACTTTCAGGAAATTTTGAAAGGTGTAAATGATTCCATCCTGGTTTAGGCTCAAGTCAGGGGTTAAAATGGGCCATAGCCCAATATCTTCTTCTGTTCAGCCCAATGATGGGTTTAAATGGGCCTTCAACCGATATGTTTTAATTGCAAGATACTCGTCCAAACCCAACATATATTCATATTGAACAAACTGGCGAACTTGGAAATAAAAGAATTTTGCAAAAAAAATTACGGATCGTAATCCTCTCCTAATTTGAAATTTTATTTAAACAAATATGAACATATTGAATGATTAAAAATAATAAAAATATATATATAATAAAAGAAAAAAATATTCACGTTTGTTGTCCTATAAAACTTTTTTTAATCAAATTCATAGAAATGACATTTAAGAGACGATTAATCACATAAACAATATATTACAAAACAAAACATATCATCATTCTTTACTTAACTCAAAAGGGAGCTTCTTCACCTAGAAGCAACGAGAAAGACAAATTTTAGAGCAACACTATATCTATTTACTTTAAATACATAAATAAGTATATATTTATATTTATTATTATATAATTAGATATTATTTTATTTTTAATTTAAAATTATTTAATTATATGATGATATATATCAAATATATACTTATTTATATACTTAAAATTGATACGTATAATTTTATTACAAATTTTAATAGTTATATAATATAATTAATTGCATATTATCCCTATTTCTTCAAGATACAATGTAAAAATTATGGCACAATTATCTTTCATCTAACACAACGACTGACGACTCCTTTTAGGCAAGTATTTGATGTATTAGGATCTAAAACATATCTCCAATGTAATTATTTCAATTAACCCAATCTTTTTAAGTTTCATAAATGAAAAATCACAACAGTGGTCCTTGCTTTTCCTCATGTTCTCAGTATTTTCATTACTACCGTTGTTATCAATGTAACTATAGTATTGGTTAGTTTTATATATATATATATATATATATATATATATATATATATATATATATATATATATATATAGAGGCTAAATTGATATTCGTAAATTATTAAAAACTCAAACATTCTTTTATGAATTATTAAAATTAATAAAATTAGTTAGTTTTAAGATAAAATAATTATTTAACTAATAATATATTAAAAATAATAAACTTTATCTTATTTCTCTCTTAAATCTTAAAAACTAATAATTTTTCTCAAATTTAAGTTTAAAAAGTTTCATTTTCCTCTTAGGATTTTCGTTTTTTTTCACATTTCTCTGATGATCAAAATTGGTTTTGTTTTATTCCAATTTAGTTTTGTTCAACGATTGATTTTTTGTCTATATGCATTTGAACAAAATCGTCCAAATGAACCGCAATTCAATGCTTCAATTTGTCTTTCTTCTTCATCATTCGATTTCATTTGAAATCGGAACTAAAGATAAAAAGTCCATACATGTTTTAACTGAGATTCTTAATAAAAATTATTTTATAAGTGAATATTAAAGTGTTTAAAAATTACGAAAAATATGATTTTGAATTTTCATTACATCTTTTATGGGAATAAGTCTTTTGGCTATATATATATATATAATGACACTTGGAGCATCCTAGAAATAACCCAAACCGTAAACATTGATTCATACCAAATTTCAATGATTCAACAGTCACAAAGTCAATGCAATTTGGTAAGCAATTACTTCACTATACTTGGATTCGTACACGTCTCTGCCCACTTTGTCTATTAGTCCACAAAGTAAATGCGATTTTTCAATTATCACTTTTTTTTTTTTTTTTTATAAAAAGTAAATACTAATTTATTATTATAGACTCATCTAGCTACTTTGCCCATTAGTTTTGTCATCAATTTTTGCCTTCTTTTTTTTTTATATCAATAATTAATTAATATATTCAAAATTTGAGATAACTTTCAAAACTAAAAATCTAAATAAAATTAACTTAATAATTATTGATGTGAATCATAAATTTATCAACATATATTATTATTTATATATAAATTTGTGTTATTATTTATACAAATAGTATTATTTGTTGATGAATTTTTAAGTTTTAAATTAATTTTATATAACATTTATAATATAATTATTTTAAAAATAATAATTTAAATATATTTTCAAATATATAATTAAAAATTATTATATTTAATTTATAATTATTTGAATATTTATTTGCGTTCTCAAGATAAGAAAATATTCCTGTAGGTACTATTTAAGAAATATCTATAAATACGAAGGCCTCCCCAGCTCCAAGGCGTTACGGGGAAAAGCTGAAGTAGAATAAGAGGATGAGCAGTGGAGCAGGAAAGATCGTCTGCGTAACCGGAGCGTCCGGTTACATAGCTTCATGGCTTGTGAAGCTCCTTCTCGCTCGCGGTTACACTGTCAAGGCCACTGTTCGTGACCCGAGTTAGTTTTCTTTCTGTCTATTTTCTATTTCATATTCTTGTTGATTTTGATTTTTCTAATGATTGTTTTTGCGGATTGTGTGTTATTTGTATGGATTGCTTCATTTTGGTTGGTTTCATAATTTGCTCTGTTAAATTGTTGAAGGGGGTCTTTTTCATTTGCTTTGTTTGTCGATATGATGATCCGGTGTTGAAAGATTGGTTTTTGATGCCATCTACTTCATTTGCTTAATGCTTTAGGAGATCAATCTTTAAAAAATTCAATATAGAGGACTGTTAATGTACAAGCTTGAAAATAAAAAATAATAAGTTAAATTAGCAATTTCATCAGTGGAAAAACGCCATTACACATCATGTATTTCCAATTCTGTTGAGAAAAGAACCTTGGTTATCTTAGAGAACCTTTTTTTTCTTTAATTCTGTTTGCTTGTTTCCTTTCTTTAATCTTTGGGCCTGTTTAACCGCGTGGTTCAAGAATTGGGTATAAATTTCTATAAGAAAAAATGCAAGACTGCTTTTGTATGGTAGAGAATCATGAACTGTTTTGTCTAAAGAAGGCTTTTAGAATGTTTTGATGCACTATCATAATAAAAGGACTGTTACTTTTTGTTATTTTGGAGTGGAGTAACTACTAAGATGATTTGCTTTCACATGCATGTTTCAAGGGATTGTAATCATAATTTCACAGCCACCAATCCGCTGTTTTTTTCCTTTTTAAATTTTTTGCTAACTGTATTTAGTTTTTATTCTTCTGCAGATGATCCAAGAAAGATAGATCACTTAGTTACACTTGATGGAGCTTCAGAGAGACTTCAGTTGTTTAAAGCAAACCTTTTGGAAGAAGGATCTTTTGATTCTGTTGTTGAAGGATGTGATGGTGTATTTCATACTGCATCTCCCTTTTACCATGATGTCAAGGATCCACAGGTTAATTTTTCTTAATATTTTCACGTAAATACAAATATGCATAGGCAGTGAAGAATGCTTTTTTTGTCCTAGCTGAATGGAAAGCTTTGCTTCCTTTTCTGCAATCATTACTTAAGTTTTCAAGTTTTAATTTCAGGCAGAGTTAATTGATCCTGCAGTGAAGGGAACTCTTAATGTGCTTAACTCTTGTGCAAAAGTCCCTTCTATAAAACGAGTGGTTGTGACATCTTCAACGGCTGCAGTTACATTCAATGGACAGCCCCGAAATCCAGATACAATAGTTGATGAAACTTGGTTTTCTGACCAGGAAGTCTGCAAGCAGTCAAAGGTTTGTCTGTGAGCTTTTGTTTTTTCTGTCTTATTGAGACTAATTTGTTGTGACTCAAGTGAAATTCAACTTCTTGCATGTTATTAACAATAATCTGTAATTGGAATAAAGATTAATATACAAGCATTGAAAGATATTACTGATTGATACTAACTGTATCAACGTATGTTAATCTCAAAGTTATGTGGTGTTCAGCGTTTATTTTTTTCCTCTTTCTTTTAATTTTTTGTGTTTTGGGGTATACTTCATTTTCCTTGAGGTTTGACGTGTTGATAAACCCCTGGTTTGGAAAATAGGTAAAGACCTTCTCTACAGAGGAGGTTCATGATAATTTTATGATCAGTTAATGTAATTTCAGTGGAGGTCTCTGTTTGTATCTTCTTGTTATATTTGGGAAAGGCAGTCTCTATATTCATGATTTAACCTCTGGTGATATTGTGCTAGGTGATAATTAGGAAATTTATAATCCTTTTGAATTGTTAGGCTCCTTTGTTGTTTAAAGTCATTAGAATTTGCAACATGGCAAGGAAAAGTTTTCTGATTTTCGTATATGTATTTCTCTGTATGTGCCTGTTAAAACCCTCTGAAGATGCTATGATCCGAATCATGAAAATGACTTTCCATAATTTACTTCCATACTGGAATCTGGGGGTCAGGTCTTTACTATCACTGCATCATTGTGAAGTTTCTTTACACGGATTTCATCTTGTTCTACTGTGTGATTTACATACATGGTTTGATTCTAGAGATTCTGTACACACTGTTGTAATGCAGGTTAAGTTGATTGAAATATCAGTATATAAAATTTCTTGCATATTCTCTGTTTCGCTTTTGGGCTCATGGTTTTCTGGACTGGCTAATGTCCATAATGCAAAGCTATTAAAAATTTAATTGAGTGCAGTTGCTTCTGTCTTCATTAATAAATACTAGTCTATGTTAAATTATTTTTATTTAAATAATAATTTATTTAGCTTTCGGGTTCTTAGCTTTGGTATGTGCTTTCAAAGACCATGGCGGAGGAAGCTGCCTGGAAATTTGCTAAGGAGAAGGGTTTGGATTTGGTTGCTATAAACCCAGCAATGGTCATTGGTCCTCTCTTACAGCCAACACTTAATACTAGTGCTGCAGCAATCCTAAGCTTAATTAAAGGTATTTTTTTAATGCTAACCGGTTGATTTCTGCATCCTTTTACCTAATTCACTTACTTCTTCATCCTTGCAAGTAAATAATATTTATTTACCATATGAGAAAAAATAAAAATTGTATTTATGGCTTTTTATGAGAATAATTGTTTGAAGAAAAATTTACCTTTGAACCAAAATGTTTCCTATCAATGGATGTTCAACAAATTACATTAGTTCAGCCTTTGGCAAGACTCTCATATGCCTGGGTTTCTGCTTATTAAAATTTTAATTTATCTTTTCTTTATTTGGATCTTCTGAATTAGGGAAATTATTAGTGATGCTTCTCACTATTATTTTGAGTGATACTGATATGAAAATACCTTTGATAAAGAACATACAATGCAGAATTGTTAATGTTGTGCATCAGTTTTGCTGAATGTGTGTACTTATTTCTTAATCTTTGTCCATGTTTTATTTTTTATTCCTTTATTGGATGCAGGAGCTCAAACCTTCCCCAATACCACTTTTGGATGGGTTAATGTTAAAGATGTTGCAACAGCACATATCCTAGCTTTAGAGGTTCCATCAGCCAGTGGAAGATATTGTTTAGTTGAGAGAGTTGTACACTATTCAGGAATTGTGAAAGCCTTGAGTGAGCTTTACCCCACTCTTCAGCTTCCAGAAAAGTAAGTTCTTCTTTCCACTCTAAATTGATAAATAGGACAGGGAATAATCATCAGTTGGAGTAGTTCTTCTGGGTAAGTATTTCTTGTATGAATTGAGTCACTTCTTGATTAATTATGTTATTTAGTAAATTTTGTCTGGCTCAAATCTGTCTTCTTTTATCTTGTTTTATTACTGTTAGAACTCATATATATATTTTCTGCAGGAAAAGAGAATATAAAAAAAGCTGTGACCCAAAGGCAAAATCGGAAGGCTGTCACCTTATTGCAAATCCAACCACTCAGAATATGAAACGTGGCAGAGCAGGAGAGAATGAAATGGCGGTGGAAAGAGTTGAAAAAGGGAGCAGGTGGGGGGAAAAGGGGCAGGTGAAAAAAACTAAGGAAAAGGTGGGGCGAGAGGGTTCTCTCGAATGTTGAGTATTTACTGTGGGGGGATTTAGTTGGGTTTTTGTGTAACATTCTGGAAAAATTAGTGAAGAGAATTGTAATTGATTAAGCAGTGCAGTAGATGGAAATAGTCATTGTATTGGAAAACTAATTTGTATTCATTCCTGGAAAATTATTCAATACAATATACATATTTTCATTGTCTTGTGTGTTTGTGTTGCCATTCCTGTTCCAGTGTATGCTGTGTTGTGACTGAGATCGGTGCACAAGAGAGGCTGTGAGAGCAGAGGAAGTAACCAGACAAGGCTTTGCTGCTGCCGGATTACTCAGGTACCTATCAATTGGTATCAGAGCACCGATTCTAGGGATGGAGAAAGTCGACTTCATCAAAGATAACGGGCGTTGGTGGATGGTTCGACGACTGACTCAATGGGAACTTCGAGAATCGATGACGAACAGAATTTGTCCTCGCTGTGACAACAAGGAAGAGCCGAAGCATGACTGTAAGCGCAAATCATGGGCCATTCTTGTGGTAGAAGAGGATGATCAAGATGATGAAGGCATCCTATTCGCATTCGATGGAGATTCAGAGAGGAAAAAAACTGACCTTGGTGATTTCGGTATTATGAAAGGAAGTCTGATGTCATATGAAGACCCATCGGTGGAAATAGGCCAACAGAAAGAAAAAATGGCAGATTCACAGGAGTTTCAGTTGCTGGAATCCATTGATTCATATGGGAATCAACTTCCATTGACGATGAGGATAGAGCAGACAATAACAGTTGCGAACGAAAAGCAAAAAGGGGAAGAAAATGAGAAATCCATGGAGATGCAACCAATTACTAGGTGCTCAGAATCTGTGAAGAAAAGAGAGACAGAAGAAGCTGCGGCTGGAGAAGGAGGCGTCCATGAAGAAGGAAAAGGAGAAGAAAATTATAACCCTACCCGACCCAAACCCAGGCCATTAAACCCAAAATCATGGCAGCCCATTTCTATGATACCCAATCTGGCCCGAATTCAACTAAACCCAATGTCATTCACATTCAATCTCAACAATCCTTACAATAATAATACAAGCCCAAGACCTGAGCCCAAACCCAAGTGGCCCACACAAAATCCAATATTATATATTTCCAAAACCAAACCCAATCCTTCAACTTATTTAACTACAACCAAACCTAACCCATTTACGCCACTTATATCCCAGCCCAAGCATATTATTCCAACCCTTACAATCAAACCCCACTCTAGCCAACATAACCCAACTCCAATAAAAGCTTCCGAGCCAGCATATCACCATACCACCCATCCTCTTTTTCATTCCCAAACTATTGAAATTTTTTCAATCAAATTCTACCCATTGACAGTACACCATGCCAACAACATGTCACCCCCAACTCATGACCGATTCAATAACATCAATATTACCCTTCAATTAATCCATCCTTTTTTAAAGAGGAGAGGGGAAGGAAAACAGGGAGATGGCCACCGAGACACATGCTACCGACGGTTGGAACTTGCATTCCTTATCGACAATGGTTTGGAAGGAAAAAGCACGACTCGAAAATGGCTGCAAGGGTGGGAGGGACTTGAATTCCCAAAGAATTTTAGTGTGATTGCTGTGTGTCCCAAAGGAATGGGTCCATCTGTGAGGAGACTTTACGCTCAGGGCAAAGAGATTAATGGCGCTGGAATTAATTCCAGTTTTGCTGTCCACCAAAATGTTGATGGTAGAGCAACTGATGTTGCCCTGGGATGGTCAGTTGCCCTAGGTTCTCCTTTCACATTTGCCACCACTTTGGAGCGGGAGTATAGGAGTGATATCTTTGGGGAGTGGGGCATTCTACTTGGTTCTGTTCATGGAATTGTGGAGTCCTTGTTCCGAAGGTACACTGTCAATGGAATGAGTGAAGATCAGGCTTACAAGAATACTGTTGAGTGCATTACAGGAATTACATCCAAGACCATCTCTACTCAGGGTATGTTGGCTGTTTACAACTCCCTATCTGAAGAGGAGAAAAAGGAATTTGAGACAGCTTATAGTGCATCATTTTATCCTTGCATGGACATCTTGTATGAGTGCTATGAAGATGTAGCCGATTGTAGTGAGATCCGCAGTGTTGTCTTGGCTGGGCGTCGGTTTTATGAAAAGGATGGTTTACCAGCTTCCCCAATGGGAAAAATTGATCAGACTTGCATGTGGAAAGTTGGTGAGCGTGTCCGAGCAGCACGGCCAGCTGGTGACTTAGGCCCCTTGTACCCTTTTACTGCAGGTGTCTATGTGGCTTTAATGATGGCCCAGATTGAAGTCTTGAGGAAGAAGGGGCACTCATACTCTGAGATCATCAACGAAAGTGTGATTGAGTCTGTAGATTCATTGAACCCATTTATGCATGTTCGAGGAGTTTCTTTTATGGTGGATAACTGCTCCACAACAGCTCGGCTTGGATCAAGGAAATGGGCCCCTCGTTTTGATTACAACCTCACGCAACAGGCGCTGGTGGCAGTGGACAGCGGTGCCCCCATCAATCGAGATCTCATCAGCAACTTCCTTTCAGATCCAGTGCATGGAGCCATTGAAGTCTGCGCTCAGTTGAGACCTACCGTTGACATTTCAGTTCCACCAGATTTCACTCCAACAAAGGTGGAACCTGAACCATTTAAGAGAAAGGTGGTGAGGCTTCCAATATCAAGGCGTGGCCTTGGATCTAAAGGGCAAAATATTGTTGTGCTTACAAATCACTTCAAAGTTAATGTCACCAATTATAGTGTTTCCCTCTCATATGACGATGGTCATCCTGTTGATGGCAAGGGTATTGGAAGACGAGTAATTGACAGAGTGCAAGGCCGTGTTCTATCCGCCCCAAGGTTAAAAGTAGGAAATGGTGAGGATTTCTTTCTTCAAAATGGGCGGTGGAATTCCAATAATAAGAAATTAGTGGAGCCGACAAAGATAAAACGATGGGCTGTTGTGAACTTTTCTGCGCGCTGTGATATTCGTAGCCTTGTTCGTGATCTGATAAAATGTGGCGATATGAAAGGCTTGAAGGAAGACTTGCTAGAGGAGCAGCCTGAAGGTGTATCAGAATACAAGTATTCCTCCCATAGTGATCTTGAATTGCTTAATAAGTGGAAAGGGTTGCCGGATCGCAAATGGACTTGGGAATCATGCGACAACCTTCAATATCCCTTTCTCCAATCACACCTTGAGGACAAGGTGTCTCTCAATGGACGGGGAAATGTTAGAACTCATATATATATTTTCTGCAGGAAAAGAGAATATAAAAAAAGCTGTGACCCAAAGGCAAAATCGGAAGGCTGTCACCTTATTGCAAATCCAACCACTCAGAATATGAAACGTGGCAGAGCAGGAGAGAATGAAATGGCGGTGGAAAGAGTTGAAAAAGGGAGCAGGTGGGGGGAAAAGGGGCAGGTGAAAAAAACTAAGGAAAAGGTGGGGCGAGAGGGTTCTCTCGAATGTTGAGTATTTACTGTGGGGGGATTTAGTTGGGTTTTTGTGTAACATTCTGGAAAAATTAGTGAAGAGAATTGTAATTGATTAAGCAGTGCAGTAGATGGAAATAGTCATTGTATTGGAAAACTAATTTGTATTCATTCCTGGAAAATTATTCAATACAATATACATATTTTCATTGTCTTGTGTGTTTGTGTTGCCATTCCTGTTCCAGTGTATGCTGTGTTGTGACTGAGATCGGTGCACAAGAGAGGCTGTGAGAGCAGAGGAAGTAACCAGACAAGGCTTTGCTGCTGCCGGATTACTCAGGTACCTATCAATTACTTTCTAGCATAGCATTAATAAAGCTAGTGGATTTTGGGTTCTTTGCCAGTTTATTTATTTCACTGCAACAATATGTTATGATGTTAAGATAAAGCAAGAGAAACATTTTTGACATCTTAATTTCATTACATTTTAAATAGTTTATTCTATCAGAAAAACTGTACTAATTATCAGAAACATTTTTAAGTTTGGACCTTTTTCCTACTATAAGTTAGAAAGGAACGAAAAAAAAAAAAAAAGAAAAATAATCTGTAAATTCGAGTTTCTTTTAGTAAAAGAAAAACAGTATCTAGATTGGAGTTTCTTTTTATTTTATATTGGCTTCAGATTTGTTGTTTCAATGTATTTCACCAGTTGTGCTATATTTCCTAATATGCTTGAAGAGAATGAGACAAATATAGAATTTTGGTTTTGATGACTGCTGCTTTTGTTCTGACAATACTTGGTTTACATGATAGATGTTTATTTTTTTTGAGATTTTGAACTGACTATGTCTTGGCAGTTATGATGTTCGACAGTACTGGATATAATTATCTTAACTTAATTTTGTGTTAAAAACCTTTGCAGGTGTGCTGATGACAAGCCATATGTTCCAACATTTCAGGTGTCAAAAGAAAAAGTTAAGGGCTTGGGACTTGAGTTCACTCCCTTAGAGGTTAGCCTCAAGGAGACGGTAGAATCTCTCAAGGAGAAGGGCTTTTATTGATTTCTGAGTCTGGTAGATATTTGACTGTTCTCAAATTATGAATAAATAATGTTGTAGCTTTTGGTGTCCTCAGCTGTGTGAACTGATTGCTATTTTCTTGTTTGTAACATTCTCTAAACTTGTTACATTTGAGTATGCATTTATATAAGGAATATTTCTGCCTAAGTTTTTGCTTTCATATCAAAATTTATACAGTATCAGATCTTTAACCTTTATGAGTAATAATATTATGTATACATGTTTCGGATATTCAAATTGGTACATACTTTGGTGTGTCATAATGTGATTGGGTGTTATTTTATTCTTAATTTAAAATTATTCAATCATATAATGATATATATAAGTATATATTTAAAATGAATATATATAATTTTTCACCGAAGGTTTATTAAGATTTTGTGGACCAAAGTTGTGGAAAAGTTATAAGGGTTACACTGAAGGGTTACAAATAATTTCATAACTTATTTGTAGTATTTTCAGTATCACTCACCTCACAGTGTCCTCCAATTCAATCAATTCATCTGTTAGCAGTTCTGTGCATGAAATGAAAATAGGGTACATAAATAAGCATGTATTCATTCAATCATATAATAACATATACGAGTGTGTATTTATTTGTATATTCAAAATAAGTATACATAAATATGTATTCATTTGTATACGAAATAAATTATGATAATAATATTTAGAATCTAGTAAGACTTGAGTAAGTTTACTATGCTGTTTCGAACAATAAATTAAAAGAAAAACAAATATAAATATATTACAAGATTTTAACCTAGTTTGGATTGAGAATTAAATGTCTTTCAGCTTATTCATAAATTTAATTCTAGATGTCTTCATTTCATTGGCCTATTCATGAATTTAATTCTAGATATCTTCGTATTCTAGATAAGCTGATCATTATCTTTTTTTTTTTTTTTTTTTTTGTAAGTATCATAACATTTTAAACACCTTTAATTTAAAAAATTTATAATTTTAACATATAGGGCTAACTATTTTATATTTATGATTTTTTTATCTATCAACATTTTAATATTCAATATTTTACTTAATCATATAATTACTTATCAACTAATTTTTTTTGAAATATTTTTAAAATATAATTATAAAAGATATCTCAATGATACCAGAAAAAAAAAAAAAAACTAAATCTATATTACCAAAAATTTGGCAATAATATAAAATAAAATGCAGATAACAAAAAATTTGAAAAATTAAATTTTTTGCATAAGAATATTGAAATGAAAAAGATCAACATCATCAAATAAAATATTTAAATAATAAAATATACCATAACAGAATATTTAAGTTTCAAATAGAACTATCTCAATACCCACCCATTACTCAACCAAAATTTTTCATTCTTTTTCCCCTGAGTTTCTATATCCATTTTCCCCACTAAAACTTTCCCTAAAGTATAAGAAATTAAACTGAAAATAAAAAACATTTTTTCTTTTTTATACTTTAAGACATTCTCTTATTAAATTGTACTTTAAAAATTCAACACGTTATCTTCCTCCAATCATGAACTTTTTTTATATTCTATCTATAGGGTAGTGTTATGCGTATCCTTTTTCTTTTACGCAAATATATACATATATAATATATCATCGTATGATTAAACATAAATTTATCGGATGCAATTTACTTATAATAAATCTATTAATTAAAAGAGTAATGCATATCTATTTACATAACAAAATGTACCAATATTTAACATATGCAATTTACTTATAATAGATCTGTTAATTAAAAAAGAGTAATGTTATACATATCTATTTTTTAGTATATAAATACATACACTCATAATATTTGATTATGTGATTGGATGTAAATTTATCCTTAATTTAAAATTATCCAATTACTTAATGACACACATTCAATTGTATAATTTGTGTATACAAAACGAGTACAAATAGTTTTATCGTAATTAAAAAGTTTAAGATTAACATTATTATTAATTATATGAAATTGAGACGTGTGATTATCATATTCATATATTTAGTATTCAAGAAGTTATCATCAGCCAAACTTCTCTGAGAAAACTGAGAGACGTCTGGTTCAATGTCTTCTCCTCCACAAGAAACTCCTTCAAACTCCTCCGCCTCAAAACTAGCTGCTAGCCCTAACCCTAAAAATAAAGTTACAATAAAAAGACCGCTGAATAAGCACTCACATTTGGAGCTTAAAGGTTGTGCCAATGGCCGCTGCAGTAATGTCAAATCATTTTTGATCAATTTTCGACTGGTTATCAATTCAGTCCTACTGACGCAGAGCTTATTGTTTATTACCTAAGGAAGAAGGTGATGAATGAGGCCTTGCCTCTTAACAAGATCATCAAGATTAGATTACTCGACCACAATCCAGAGACAATTTCAGGTATATGTGAAAAAGAACATATGCTTTTGCTGCTCTTGAGTCTTCTAATTTTATGTGGAGTTGCTATCCTATCTACATATACATAGTTTAGATGATATTGTGTTACATAATTTATATTACTATTGGTGTTTCAAACCCTCTTTGATGAATTTTATAATTTTGGTTCATAAATTTACTTTAATCTATCTTTTATTCTCTTGTTTGGTTTGTCAGTAATAAAATATTACTAATGCTGACGTAACAGGTAATATGGGTGGTAATCTGATTACCACCTTCACTTTAGGTATTTAAAGATTATCGAGGTAATCTCGATTTTATTATAATTATATTATTATTTATTAATTTTTTAAGACAAAAATAAATTTATTTTCAATTAATATGACAAATAATATAAAAAATATTTAAAAATAATTATATTCAAGCGCATTTAAGTAAAATAATTTACTAGTAATCTTTTATTACCTTTAATCAAACACAATAATTATTTATACCTACCAAATTTTATCAAACATAGTAATCATTTATACCCAGTAATATTCTAAGTAATATATCTTCATAGTAATCTTTTTATTTTGGTAATAAAACATTACTCAAACCAAACGCCTCCTAAGTATATAAATATATATAGATTTGATATGATCAAGTCATCAAATGATTAACTAAATATCACCTAATTGCATGATTACACATGTATATAGTCACATATATATATATATATTCAAAAGTTGATATACATAACATTACCTTTTTATATAATTGATCATATTGTTTATCCTTATGTAACAAAACTAATACGCTATCTACTTGTGAAATGACATTTTCTGTTGCAATAGTTGTAGTGATCATTAGCAAAGATTCCATAGATGGAGAATTGCGATTTGTTTTATTTTTTATTTTTTTATTCTTCTTCTGGGGGGAAATTAATTCTCTTTAATTGTTATTTCTTAATTATTACTATTTAAATTTTTACTCTTAGGGATTGGAATTTGCATTAGGTTTTCAGACGTTCAAAGTTTGAGGTTTTATTTTTAGTACTGACTTTGTATGCGCATTGTTTAATATATGACAAGAGAGATGTTCGAGGGAACTAGACTCGAGAAATTTTATTTCTTTACACCAAGATATAAGAATTATCCAAATGGGAATTGACCAAAGTGAACCGTCGGTGGTAGGTATTGGAGAGCCATCGGATCTGACAAACAAATAGTTTTTAAAGGAAAATTGGTAGGGTTCAAGAAATCGTTGGTTTTTTATGAGGGAAAGCCTCTTAAAGGTTGAAAGACAAATTGGATTATGCATGAATTTAGAGTAAATAATGCGCCTCCGAGTAAAGCTAGTTCAAACTCAGAGAAACTATTTTGCATAATGAGCTTCAATATATATATTAGATTTACTTTTGTTTATGTATCTAATATATATATATATGTACTCCTAATATTTGTTCATTGTTTTGTAGTTGGATGATTGGGTTTTGTGTAGAATTTACAACACGTTTGATAATTTATTTGTAAAGTTCAAGTAAATGCATATCTTGTCACGATCAATACAAATGTCGCAGCATTAATAAAAGGGTTCGAATGAGATGATTTCAAATTTTTAGTTTAATAGTTCAATTTGAGATTGATTTATTTATTCTTTTTAGTGATAATATTCACTATCAGTTGACGACTCTTTGGTAATACCATGCCTTGATATGAACAAATTTTTATTAAGTTAGACATGATGACTTTGATCTAAATTCAAGTTAGCTCTAGACTTGATTTAAATTAAATCCACCCTTATTAACAAGTAAGATGTGTCAAAATAATAAATATATGACCTATTTTATTCATAATGTGAAATGAGATGTTGTGATTGTCTATTACTCGTTTAAATCTTGGTTTTGTATTGAGAGTACAAACCTATAGTTTTTATTTTAGGAAAAATGACTTTCAAAATCCGTGAACATGCAGAGGGTTTAAAAAATTTTGATGTTGCAAATGACGTTATGGAAGCCCCACAAAGGATGGGCTTTGACGACAATCTTCTCAAATTACATAATATGTCGAAAACATTCTGCGTGCATTTTGGAGGCCTTGGCTATGTGTTATGATGTAGATACGTCTTGTTTTAGAATAAATGAACAAATAAATTTACATTTTGGTTTAATAGATATTATGTATATGTATAAAAAATGATGGTTGAATTTTGGTTAGGACACTATTCCTTGTGGTTGCTAAAAACTTATATACTAAGTCAAAGGGCTTTATGTTAGAGATGTTAAGAGATATAACAATCTATGAGGGTGAATTATTGTATAGAATAAAAGCGACTATTATGTACATATTAGGAAATACAATAGTAACTAATCATATTGGTTGTTATGTAAATAGTTGTCATACGTCGTTATTGACAAACCTCCATGAATTAAGCAAGTATATATTGAAGATGGTGATTTTAGCCCCACTTCAGGGGCTTTAACCCTCCTTGATCCTAATGGGGAGAAGATTCTTTAATAAAAACGAGGAAGAGGACAAAGATGGGGATAAAGATGAAAAAAATCCCCGCAATTAGGAACAAGGTTACATATGTCCTCTCTCCGTCCCACCCTACCCCATCCTTGTCCTGTCTCTGTCCTTTTATATTAATATATTTATTTAAAACACTATCACATTTTGATAGTTTTAAATTATTTATGTTTTTTAAATTTATTTAAGTTTTTGTTGTGCATATTAAAATAGCTAATATATTATATTTGTGACATTTGAAATAATGATTTTACTTTTACTTAATTTTGTTATTTAATATATTTATATTGTATTTAGAATGTGTGAGGAGGAGATTTTTCCTTACTGATACCGAGAGGGGATTTTTCCCCGTGAGACAAGGAGAGAATGGAGAAGAGATTTTTCTTTACAGGGAGAGGACGAGAAATCATTTCATCCCCATAATAGAGATATGTTAGAGATAAAGATTGATATCCCTCACGGCGGTGAGAATGAGGACGATGATAGGGATCGGGATTGAGATCCCCTCCTCGCCCTTCCCTATTGTCATCCCTAGTATGCATGGGGGAAGTTGTTTGTAAATATCCATAAGAGTCTCGCCTTACATCAATGGAAATAGATAAGGTCACTCAATGGTTGTTCTTATGTCTTAATGGTAAAAGTTTTTATTTATTAAAATCTTTACAAGAATAATAATATACGTTCAACTCTGAAAAATGAAGATAATGTGTTTACATTATTTTAGACAATAATGGAAGAGGTAAGGCTTTTTTTATTTTTTTTAAAGATAAGCTTGTATATATTTTATATAGATATAATATATAATTTGAACATATTATAAGTTATTTTAATATGAAATGATATTTTTTTTTTGTAAGATATTTTTTTCCCCTTATGATCGATTGCCTCAAGCATTTTTATCAGCATGTTTTGGAGAAGCAAAAATATTGAAGATTGGCAATTTTGCTTGGATGGATGAGAAAACTGCTTGGATAAAAAATGTCATTAAGGATGAGGATGAGACATTTGCTTAGATTGGGGATGATGAAAGTATGACAATTGAGAATTTTGAAGTTGTTGTAGATACAAAAAATTCTACTGAGTGTCATATAGAGGAAGTTATAGGTATAACAAATACTGATGAGGCTAATACACCAACACCCCTAAGAAGAAGAAAGAGAACTCGATTGACAGGAATTCGAGTTTCTTCCTGACCCCCCTCCCCCAACAACAAAGAGGAGAATAAAATTTTCTACCAGATTGTTACACTATAAAGTCTCTAATTTAATAACAAATATTCAAAATCAAGGAAGACAGAACTAGTGAGGTAAGGATACTTGTTTCTGTATTTTTTCATATAAAGAAAATAAAAAATTTGTAGATGAATCTACTTTCATTTATAAAGATAATAAAAAATTGGCCAAAGGACTATTTCCCACCCAAAGTATGTTGTTATCTCAAGTTTTCACTCATTAACTTTGAAAATCTCATTTACCCACTTATAGGTTGTTAAAATTAACGGTTTGAAAGGTATAATCATCATTTTATCTATAATATTAAAAATAAGTTAAAATTTTATCTCTTTTTCCCCCAACCCCTAAAACTGACTATTTCCCCCAAAGTCAAGTTTCAAAAAATAGCATTCTCCCCCCCTCCCCCAGGATTTAGTTTTTAATCCCTAGTGTCAAATCCGATGTCATCGCTGACGACAAAGCTTTTCAAAGGCATCAACATGCTCTAACTATCTCTCTTCCCTCCTTTAAAACATCGGTCAATCGAGATCTGGATTGAAAAGTTGAAAAGCTTCGTCGGGAGACTAAGCTCTTCGTTTTCCTATACGAAGACGAGACTGTTGTCTTCATCTAGGAAGATGAAGAGCTTCATCTTTTCGACTTTCTAACCTAGATCTCGACCGATCGATGTTCCAGAGGAGGGAAGAGAGACCATCGGAGCATGGTGATGTCTCTAGAAAGCTTCGTCGTCGGCGATAGAGCCAGATTTGGTGTCGGGGATTAAAAACTAAACCCTAAGGGGGGATGTTATTTTTTAAAACATGGCCTATGGGAAAATGGTTAGTTTTTAGGGGTTGGAGAGAAAAAAGAGATAAAATTTTAAGGAGTTAGAGTTCCGTTAATTTCAACCATTCATGTGTGGGTAAATAAGATTTTCAAAGTTAACAGGGAGAACTTTCAGATAATAACATACTTTGGGTGGGAATAAATCCTTTGGCCTAAAAAATTTGCAGATAATAAACAATTTCATTTATACAATCTGCGATAGATTGTTTCTGTTTTGATTGTTATGCTTATTTATCTGTTGCAAATTGTTTCTACTTTGGCTACTGTGCTTGTTTATTTGTCGCTTGTTTCTGCTCTATTATCTATTTTTTAATACTTGTTTCATGTCAGGTTGACTCTAGGCTTTTTAAGGGTTCCAAAGAGCTGGGGGCAAACATCAATCTCCTAAATTTTGGTTGTTGAATTTTTGGTGTTGACGTTAGATGATTTAAGGGATCAATACTAATGGGGACAGACAACAATTTGCTAAATTTTGGTTGTTGAATTTTTGGTATAATTTTAGGGATTGTGTGATACTAGGTTTCTTGATGGAACAAAAATAATTTAATAAAAAGGCAATTGCTTGGATAGAAAATGTAGTTAAGGATGTGGATGAGGCACTTGCTTAGATTGGGGATAATGAATGTGTGATAATTGAGAATTCTGAAGTTGTTATAAATACTGAAAATCCTGTTAGGTATCATATAGAAGAAGCTGTAGATACAACAAATGCTGATAAGAGTGATATACCAACACCCCCAAGAAGAAGAAAAAGAACTAGATTGATAGGAATTCGAGTTTCTCCCCCTATAGTAACAAAAAGGAGAATAAAACTTTATGTTAGATTATTACACTATGAAGTCTTTGATTTAATAACAAAGAGGAGAATAGTTATTTATGTGAATTATAAGTGAATCCACATATATTATTATTTATATATAAATTTGTGTTATTATTTATATTAATTGTATTATTCATTGATGAATTTTTAAGTTTTTAATTAATTTTATATAGCATTTAAAATATAATTATTTTAAAAATAATAATTTATATATATTTTTAAATATATAATTAAAAATTATTATATTTAATTTATAATTATTTAAATATTTATTTGCGTTCTCAAGATAAGATAATATTCCTGTAGGTAACATTTTAAGAACTCAGCTCCGAGACGTTACGGGGAAAAGCTGAAGTAGAATAAGAGGATGAGCAGTGGAGCAGGAAAGATCGTCTGCGTAACCGGAGCGTCCGGTTACATAGCTTCATGGCTTGTGAAGCTTCTTCTCGCTCGCGGTTACACTGTCAAGGCCACTGTTCGTGACCCGAGTTAGTTTTCTTTCTGTCTATTTTCTATTTCATATTCTTGTTGATTTTGATTTTTCTAATGATTGTTTTTGCGGATTGGGTGTTATTTGTATGGATTGCTTCATTTTGGTTGGTTTCATAATTTGCTCTGTTAAATTGTTGAAGGGGGTCTTTTTTATTTGCTTTGTTTGTCGATATGATGATCCGGTGTTGAAAGATTGGTTTTTGATGCCATCTAGTTCATTTGCTTAATGCTTTAGGAGATCAATCTTTAAAAAATTCAATATAGAGGACTGCTAATGTACAAGCTGGAAAATAAAAAATAATAAGTTAAATTAGCAATTTCATCGGTGGAAAGACGCCATTACACATCATGTATTTCCAATTCTGTTGAGAAAAGAACCTTGGTTATCTTAGAGAACTTTTTTTTCTTTAATTCTGTTTGCTTGTTTCCTTTCTTTAATCTTTGGGGCTGTTTAACTGTGTGATTCAAGAATTGGGTATAAATTTCTATAAGAAAAAATGCAAGACTACTTTTGTATGGTAGAGAATCGTGAACTGTTTTGTCTAAAGAAGGCTTTAGAATGTTTTGATGCACTATCATAATAAAAGGACTGTTTCTTTTTGTTATGTTGGAGTGGAGTAACTACTAAGATGATTTGCTTTCACATGCATGTTTCAAGGGATTGTAATCATAATTTCACAGCCACCAATCCGCTGTTTTTTTCCTTTTTAAATTTTTTGCTAACTGTATTTAGTTTTTATTCTTCTGCAGATGATCCAAGAAAGATAGATCACTTAGTTACACTTGATGGAGCTTCAGAGAGACTTCAGTTGTTTAAAGCAAACCTGCTGGAAGAAGGATCTTTTGATTCTGTTGTTGAAGGATGTGATGGTGTATTTCATACCGCATCTCCCTTTTACCATGATGTCAAGGATCCACAGGTTAATTTTTCTGAATATATTAACGTAAATACAAATATGCATGGGCAGTAAAGAATGCTTTTTTTTGTCCTAGCTGAAAGGCAAGCTTTACTTCCTTTTCTTCAATCATTACTTAAGTTTTCAAGTTTTAATTTCAGGCAGAGTTAATTGATCCTGCAGTGAAGGGAACTCTTAATGTGCTTAACTCTTGTGCAAAAGTCCCTTCTATAAAACGAGTGATTGTGACATCTTCAATGGCTGCAGTTGCATACAATAGACAGCCTCGAAATCTAGATACAGTAGTTGATGAAACTTGGTTTTCTGACCAGGAACTCTGCAAGCAGTCAAAGGTTTGTCTGTGAGCTTTTTTTTTTCTGTCTTATTGAGACTAATTTGTTGTGACTCAAGTGAAATTCAACTTCTTGCATGTTATTAACAATAATCTGTAATTGGAATAAAGAGTAATATACCAGCATTGAAAGATATTATTGGTTGATACAAACTGTATCAACGTATGTTAATCTCAAAGTGATGTGGTGTTCAGCATTTTTTTTTCCCTCTTTCTTTTAATTTTTTGTGTTTTGAGGTATACTTCATTTTCCTTGAGGTTTGACATGTTGATAAACCCCTGGTTTGGAAAATAGGTAAAGACCTTCTCTACAGAGGAGGTTCATGATAATTTTATGATCAGTTAATGTAATTTCAGTGGAGGTCTCTGTTTGTATCCTCTTGTTATATTTGGGAAAGGCAGTCTCTATATTCATGATTTAACCTCTGGTGATATTGTGCTAGGTGATAATTAGGAAATTTATAATCCTTTTGAATTGTTAGGCTCCTTTGTTGTTTAAAGTCATTAGAATTTGCAACATGGCAAGGAAAAGTTTTCTGATTTTCGTATATGTATTTCTCTGTATGTGCCTGTTTAAACCCTCTGAAGTTGCTATGATCCGAATCATGAAAATGACATTCCATAATTTAATTCCATTCTGGAATCTGGGGGTCAGATCTTTACTATCACTGCATCATTGTGAAGTTTCTTTACACGGATTTCATCTTGTTCTGCTGTGTGATTTACATACATGGTTTGATTCTAGAGATTCTGTACACACTGTTGTAATGCAGGTTAAGTTGATTGAAATATCAGTATATAAAATTTCTTGCATATTCTCTGGTTCGCTTTTGGGCTTATGGTTTTCTGGACTGGCTAATGTCCATAATGCAAAGCTATTAACAATTTAATTGAGTGCAGTTGCTTCTGTCTTCGTTAATAAATACTAGTCTATGTTAGATTATTTTTATTTAAATAATAATTTATTTAGCTTTTGGGTTCTCAGCTTTGGTATTTGCTTTCAAAGACCATGGCGGAGGAAGCTGCCTGGAAATTTGCGAAGGAGAAGGGTTTGGATATGGTTGCTATAAACCCAGCAATGGTCATTGGTCCTCTCTTACAGCCAACACTTAATACTAGTGCTGCAGCAATCCTAAGCTTAATTAAAGGTATTTTTTTAATGCTAACCGGTTGATTTCTGCATCCTTTTACCAAATTCACTTACTTGTTCATCCTTGCAAGTAAATAATATTTATTTACTGGAACAGAAAAAATAAAAATTGTGTTTATGGCTTTTTATGAGAATATTTGTTTGAAGAAAGATTCACTCTTGAACCAAAATGTTTCCTATCATTGGATGTTCAACAAGTTACATTAGTTCAGCCTTTGGCAAGACTCTCATATGCCTGGGTTTCTGCTTATTAAAATTTTAATGTATCTTTTATTTATTTGGATCTTCTGAATCAGAGAAACTATTAGTGATGCTTCTTACTATTATTTTGAGTGATATTGATATGAAAATACCTTTGATAAAGAACATACAATGCAGAATTGTTAATGTTATGCATCAGTTTTTCTGAGTGTGTGTACTTATTTCTTAATCTTTGTCCCTGTTTTATTTTTTATTCCTTTATTGGATGCAGGAGCTCAAACCTTCCCCAATGCCACTTTTGGATGGGTTAATGTTAAAGATGTTGCAACAGCACATATCCTAGCATTAGAGGTTCCATCAGCCAGTGGAAGATATTGTTTAGTTGAGAGAGTTGTACACTATTCAGGAATTGTGAAAGCCTTGAGTGAGCTTTACCCCACTCTTCAGCTTCCGGAAAAGTAAGTTCTTCTTTCCACTTTAAATTGATAAATAGGACAGGGAATAATCATCAGTTGGAGTAGTTCTTCTGGGTAAGTATTTCTTGTATGAATTGAGTCACTTCTTGATTAATTATGTTATTTAGTAAATTTTGTCTGGCTCAAATCTGTCTTCTTTTATCTTGTTTTATTACTTTCTAGCATAGCATTAATAAAGCTAGTGGATTTTGGGTTCTTTGGCAGTTTATTTATTTCACTGCAACAATATGTTATGATGTTAAGATAAAGCAAGAGAAACATTTTTCACATCTTAATTCATTACATTTTAAATAGTTTATTCTATCAGAAAAACTGTACTAATTATCAGAAACATTTTTAAGTTTGGACCTTTCTCCTTCTATAAGTTAGAAAGGAACGAAAAAAAAAAAAAAAAGAAAAATAATCTGTAAATTTGAGTTTCTTTTAGTAAAAGAAAAACAATATCTAGATTGGAGTTTCTTTTTATTTTATATTGGCTTCAGATTTGTTTATTCAATGTATTTCACCAGTTGTGTTATATTTCCTGATATGCTTGGAGTGAATGAGACAAATATAGAATTTTGGTTTTGATGACTGCTGTTTTTTTTTTAAAATACTTGGTTTACATGATAGATGTTTTTTTTTTTTTTGAGATTTTGAACTGACTATGTCTTGGCAGTTATGATTTTTGACAGTACTGGATATAATTATCTTAACTTAATTTTGTGTTAAAACCTTTGCAGGTGTGCTGATGACAAGCCATATGTTCCAACATTTCAGGTGTCAAAAGAAAAAGTTAAGGGCTTGGGACTTGAGTTCACTCCCCTAGAGGTTAGCCTCAAGGAGACGGTAGAATCTCTCAAGGAGAAGGGCTTTTATTGATTTCTGAGTCTGGTAGATATTTGACTGTTCTCAAATTATGAATAAATAATGTTGTAGATTTTGGTGTCCTCAGCTGTGTGAACCGATTGCTATTTTCTTGTTTGTAACATTCTCTAAACTTGTTACATTTTAGTATGCATTTATATAAGGAATATTTCTGCCTAAGTTTTTGCTTTCATATCAAAATTTACACAGTATCAGATCTTTTACCTTTATGAGTAATACTATGTATACCTATTTCGGATATTCAAATTGATACATACTTTTGTGTGTCATAATGTGATTGGGTGTTATTTTATTTTTAATTTAAAATTATTCAATCATATAATAACATATATAAATATGTATTTATTTGTGTATTTAAAATAGGTACACATAATTTTATGGTAATTTTATTACACAACATAACTGAAGGGTTATTAAGATTTTGTGGACTGAACATTGGCCCAAACTCTCCACATTTGTTAACTCAAGTTCACCACAATTATGATCCCCAGCTGCTTGAAGACAGCTTTTCAAATATCTATGATGGCATTAAAAAACATTGGTTGTTCTTCTTATGATGATTGTATTTAAATTTTTCTGAATTGATTATTTTATTGTGTGGAAAATTAGTATGATTTTCAAATAATTTCATAACTTATTTGTAGTATTTTCAGTATCACTCACCTCACAGTGTCCTCCAATTCAGTCAATTCATCTGTTAGCCGTTCTGTGCATGGAATGAAAATAGGGTACATAAATAAGTACACATTTATGTGTATTATTATATAATTAGGTGATATTTTATCTTTAATTCAAAATCATTCAATTATATGATGACACATATAAGTGTGTATTTATTTATATATTCAAAATAAGTATCCATAAATGTGTATTTATTTGTATACAAAATAAATTATGATAATAATATTTAGAATATAGTAAGACTTCGGTAAGTCTACTTTGCTGTTACGAAAGATAAATTAAAAAAAGAACAAATATAAATATATTACAAGATTTTAACATAGTTTCGATTGAGAATTAAATGTCTACATCTATAAGAGAATGGTGATTTAGCGATGCTTTATTATAAAGTGTAGGTGCTTCTTCTTCCCCTCTCTCCTCTTTCTTAGTCTCTACAATTGAGTATATACTACATCTTTGGACAGAAAGGTTTATTCCAAATTTGAGTGGACAGAAAGGTTGTACTTTGTTAATGGTTGTATTTTTCTAGTAGTGGATAAAATTTTCAACTTAATGGAGTATCGAATTTAATGTCATGTTTTCATAAACTCTTGTCATCTCTTATCAGTTAACAAGTGTTGATAGAATACACATTTCAAACGTTGAGTTTACCATAAAATACACATTTTAAAGAAGTTGATAGAATTTCAAATAAGATCGGATCTTCAAGCAATAAAAACGATTTTTCATCTTTGTTAATTTATTTAAAATCAATGAAAATGAGTTTGTTCAAACAAAGTTTTGTGTTTTTTAGCTAAGATGAGATCAAAAGAAGGAAAAGAGATAATTAAATACTATTGGTTATCGGAGAGAGAGATTACTTGAAAAATTAAAATTATAAAAAAATATATAATTTTTTTAAGTTTAATTATAAAAGAATTATTAATTTTTTAAATTAAAAAATGATATAAATTTTTAAGATTTAATAATAAAATGATATGTTTGTCATTAATAAAAATTTATTCGTAAATAAATGTTTAAATATTTTTTATTATTATAAATGTATTTTTAATATTAAAATAAAACTTGGATGGAAAATAGCCCCTTGGGCTTACGTTTATCTTCTTTCTTCGCAGTACGATGATTTATCAAAAAACGTTGGCTTGGCGGAACGTGTTTTGAACACACGTGTTGCAAAGCGAAAAGCGAACTTATTTTTAGAAAATCAGCGGCGCAAAACACTAACGTGAAGGGAGTTCCTGTCAGCAGGTGCTATAATTACATGAGATCAACAGTCATATATATAACGAAAATAAAAAATTCTGGATCAATTGTGAATGTTTAGGCCAATAGACTGGCGACATCTGGAGAGATCTTTGGTCATTTAATGATCAAATTTTAAAAATTTGAATGAATAAAAAAGGGAAATTATCAAAAATACCCAAAATACCCTCTCACTAAGTAAAAATGCCCAAAGTTACTATTTTCAAGCAAAAATACCCAAATTCACTATTCCTAACAAAAATGCCCATGACTTTTTCTAAAATACCAAAATTACCTTTCTCTTCATTTATATAAACCTCCTTACTTACTAGAAGGGGTTAAATGAAATTTTATTTAAATTAAGGGGGTATTATGATATTAAACATTATAAAAGCATTATAAATTTCTCAATGAAATTTTAGGAATAGATAATTGAGGGGTCAAACGAAATGTTATTAAAATTTGGGGGGCATTTTAATATATCGACCCGTATTTTTCAGATTTCAGAAGAATTTTTTGATTATTGTCATTCTAGGGTTTTTCAACTTTTAGAATTCGAATTCCAGTTTCGTTTTTACGAATTTCACCATTTTTCGAGATATCGACTCGTATTTTTCAGATTTCCGAAAAAATTTTTTATTACTGCCATTCTAGGGTATTTCAACTTTTAGAATTTGAATTTCAGTTTTGTTTTTTCAAATTTCACTATTTTACGATATATTGACTCGTATTTTTCAGATTTCTAAAGAATTTTTCGATTATTGTCATTTTAGGGTATTTCAACTTTTAGAATTCGAATTTTATC